>NC_090649.1:301187991-301322991 GCF_040937935.1 Hyperolius riggenbachi
CTGCAAATGAGGTGAGCGATCTATACCACATTGACTTAGTGGGGGACCAGGAAGGTGAGAAATCAGAACTGAAGGTCACAGGTGGAGATGTGAACAGGTAGAGGGGCACAAGGAGTGATATTAACCGAAATGGAAAGCACAGGTGGGAGGAGTGAGCAGAAATGAGGTACACACAAAGCATGCACAGGTTGAGGGGTACGAGGGCTGGCTGGTATCTTACTATTTTGTCAGTTAAACTGCTGTTCAGGAAATGCTGTTGAAAACAAAGAAAACCCTGAGAATCCCTGATGAGGAGATAAACTGGCCCAAAAACCTGTCGGTTCTGTCAGATTTTAACTGCCTACATTTTCGCGATAGTGGTCCTTTCAACATCTGCAAAATATAAAAAATGGAAGCCAACATAGTCAGTTCATTTTTTTAAACATTATCTAATCAATTCTTCTTTTCTTACAGCTATATACTTAAGAGTCTTGGGATTAGATGCTATTCAATGACAGATGTAGACAGACTGACAATCAAAAAAGTGATGGAAGAAACAATCGAATATTTAGTGGGCAGGTATGTATATCATCTTGAAACATTACTGAAATAAGAAGTAGGTGTTACAGAAATGTTTTCATTCATTATCTTGCTATGAATTCTTGCCAGTTATAAAATGGGCAGATCTCTGTAAAAGGAGCCAAAACGGTCATCCTAAAAGATTCTAAGTCTATCTTTTCAAGTTGCCCCCCCCCCCCCATGCTTATTTTAAGTTTTGTTTCAAGTAAACATTTGCACCTGCAGCATGTTTAAGCTGTTATATTAGCCTACCTGTAACTGTTAAACGTAGTCTGCGACTTGCTTGGGAAAAAAATTACTAGTTTATACATTTCCTCTCCTGATGGATGTGATGTAATGCCTGGCCCACACGATGAGATTTTCTGGCAGATTCACTGCCAGGTCAATTATTTCCAACATGTGCGATCTGATTTCTAGTCGATTTTCCATTAACTATACATCAAAGGTCAGCGCAGGTTTAGAAAGTCATTGTATATAGGGAATGATAAATTCTTCACCACAATACATCAAAGGTAGCTATCCGCCAAACATCAAAACAAGAAAAGGCTTACCATCTCCAAACAACCCACATTATAAGGTTGTAAATGGCTCAGGTCACAGATAGCGTCCAGGGAACATCAGATGTCGTGAAGATCCAGTGGACATCCGTATGGAGGTAAAGTTTCAGGAATTTATATAGGAAAACAAAAAACGGCAATATCTAAGCGTAACCCGTTTATTTAGATAAAATTTATTTAAACGGTAGTAGATATAAAAACAATAACTCACATACGGGGCCCATAAACTGGGAACCCCGGAAGATTAGCGCGCATGTAATGGTCAATGGTAGATCAATAGACAATGGTGCCGCCTGTTACCTTCCCGACCGGTTTCGCAGTCTTGCGTCATCAGGGGAGAAAAAAAAGTGGGCGTGTGTACAGACTGTCGTTCGGGTGATTTTTGGTTTGGCGTGCGGACGATTGTACGACGGGCACGCTCAAATGACCCGTCGTTCGGAAAAATCCGACGTGTGTATGGGCCTTTAGCTACCTAAATCTGCAGAGTGTGGCTTTCATTTGCTAGCATGTCTTAGATTTCCTGGATTAGTCAGGATTTGCATGATAGAAGACTGCTCATCCCCAGTGAATGTGGGGATGTTTATGAAGTTCAGCCAGAATCTTAATGAACCTTAGCTACCATGACTTGCTCATGCTAACTCTCATGAGTTTTATCAGAATGACATTTTTTTTACTGAACTCCTTGATACCGTGTTTGGGTTTTGTTTTTAGAGTAGACCTGGGAGGAAATTGTTAGTTCACTTGGAGACCCTGAGCTATAAGGTCTAAACTACGAAGTGACTTAAATTATGCGTTACAAGCAAGCCAACCTCTTTTTCATATTCTGTTTATTTACAAGACATTAGTCTCACTGTGCTGCAAATGGGATGCCTGTCTGTATGTGGAATTACTCAGAAGCATGAGATTAACATCACCCACGTTCAGACCTTCTGGAGTAAATGTAACACATCAGATTTGGTACATTTCTCTCGGTAAATCAGGTGATGACTGACTCACTGACTTTTCCCCCAAATAACCTACTTACGTGTGTAGCAGCAATTACAGCTGTACTCCAGGCAGAGCTTGTTTTTCACCGGAATGTGAACTCCTCTATTAACTGAGGTCAAGTACGTCAAAATAGGAAGGAAATGGTCAGCAGACTGTAATTTTCCTAGAGAGTTCTACTTCTGCTTTGGTGTCTTAAAGGGAACATAAACTGAGGACATGAATTGTTACTTGTAAAATACCAGTTGCCTGACTCTCTTGCTGATCCTGTGTCTCTTAATACTTTCAGCCACAGCCCCTCAACAAGCATGCAGATCAGGTGCTCTGACTGAAGTCAGACTGGATTAGCTGCATGCTTGTTTCAGGTGTGTGATCCAGCCACTACTGCAGCCAAAGAGATCAGCAGGACTGCCAAGCAACTGGTATTGTTTAAAAGGAAACATCCATATCCCTCTCAGTTAAGGTTCCCATGAAGCTGTGTGTGCAGGCCTGATACACACACCAGGCAAATTTCACTTTAAATCCTATTAGAGCTAATGGTCAGTTTGATATTCAGATCTGACATCAATCGGCTATAGAAGAAAGTTAACATACACATGCATGTGATTTTTCCAATTCTGATCAGACTTATAATTTTTCCGATTGGATATTGATCGAAAATGAATCAAAGGGACATACACATAGAACAACAGCTAGTAATTTGATCAATATTTTCCAATAAGTCCTATTGAGAAAGAGATTGATTTTGAGCTTGGGATAATTCGCTGGCAAACAGTAGGTTGTACATGCTTTTTACCTGATTTTCTTGACCTGAAGTAGGCTACGATATGAAAATTGCATGGTGTGTCAATAGAGTGGTGGGAAAGTTGTGCAGGATCCACCCCCAGAGCCACAGGCATTCAACAGATTCAGTGCTGATACACAATGATGGGCTCCATCTAAAATCAAAACCTTTATTCAATTTTCTTAAAAGAGCTTAGTACATTCATAATGGTGTTTTCTTATAGTGTAAAACTTAAAGTCCATATAGGGACAGTCAGTAATCCAGTGTGCCAGGCTGCTCAGACTCGACATACTGCATTACTGCCTGTGCGTATATGGATGATTTTAAATGTTATGCTATATGAAAACACGTTTATGGAATTATTAAGCTCTGTTAAGAAGATGGAATAAAGAGTTTGATTTTAAATGGTATTATGTATCAGAATGAAGCTGTGTGTGTACGCAACCAAGATTTTTGTCAGCAAAACGTTAGTTCATGAACATTTCTGGTGAAAGTCTAGCATGTTTACAGGTGGTATCTGATGTCAATGGCCTCCTCCTGTGCAATCAGCTAAGCTAGGAAATCCTTGCCCACCGTCTTTTTGCCCCCACAGTGGTCTTACTATTGCTCACCTTTCCCCCTACCCTCTCCATAGAACAGAGAAGGCTGCGCAACTGAAAGCCAACAAGTGGATCTCTACAGTCATCACTCCTAAATTTTAACCAGTTATGATTAGGCATTAACCTTTTTCTAGGTGTGTACATTGCTTTAGAATCTCTATAGCAGAACGATGCTGAGTTAAACAGTGGTCCCGCCAATTAAGCCTACCTGTAACTCATTTAGTTCTGCTGCTTCCGGTCACATGACCACAATTTAAAAATACTGGTAGTTATTTTAGTAATGTTTTCATAAAAAGGCAACATTTTGCACTTTGCTCACTAGAGTGTTTGATGTTATGTTTAGATTTGTGCAAATAGCCTTTAAGAGAGCAGCAACCCCAATGTAAATGCAAGAAAAGCAATTCAGTAACGTGTTCCATTTAGAAGAAAATTATGACCATAACTAACTATTGTGTGTATACAAAATTTTTATAATTTTTCATCTTTTGAAGGAAATCAAGACCCATCCACTTAAGCTTTGATATAGATGGCTTGGACCCTAGTGCAGCGCCTGCTACTGGAACACCTGTCCCTGGAGGGCTTACCTACAGAGAGGGCATGTACATCACAGAACAGCTTTACAATACAGGTAATGCATTGCTCACTTAACACACTGTGGCCCATATGCAATTCACTTCCTAGGTGATAAGTTCAGAGTCTTCACTATGGGGAGGAAGCTCCGGTCTTCACTATGGGGAGGATCGCAGATGACGTCATGACGTCATGCGCAAACCCGATCCTCCCCATACAGAGACCGGAGCTGTGCTGGGAGGCTGCGCAATTGGATCCAGGGGGGATAACGTATAAACGGGAGGATTGTGGGCGATCCAGGGGTGCCGGACACTCTTACTAGCTAGCCTAGTGCTAGCTAGAGGATTTACAGCCATTTGCTACATTTATTTATTTATGGGGGACTCCTGGGGCCACAGAGCGGTATGCCCGACACAGTGTCGGGCATACAGCTAAGGAGGTTAAAATAACTTTTCAGTAGAAAAAGTACTATCAAAATGTTTTTGTGTATTTGCTTGTTTGCTGGTGGTTTTAAAGTAATTTTATTAACAAGGTGTGAAAATATCAACTTGGAGAAAACTAAGTAGCAAAAGTTAATTGCACACAGGCCCGTATTTGCTGTTTGATTACACAAGGTGCATCAGTCACAAATAAAAGATCAGACTGTCAGTTGAGCTGTCTATTAGTTATCAAATTTGATTGTAGAAAATGCAAATACTGATCTTGTTGTAACTTAGAGACACTGAAGCAGAAAAAAATATATGATATAATGAATTCGATGTGTAGTACAGATAATTAATAGAACATTCGTAGCAAAGAAAACAGTCCCATATTTTTATTTTCATTTATATAGTTTTTTTTTTTATAGCATTGCATAATTCTCTAATATTTGCAGTTTACACACTACTCAGCATTCTAAATTATTTTACAGAGCAGTCTAGAGAAGTTTTGAACCCTTCTCTGCAGAGAAAAATATGATATAATGACTGACAGTTGAGATAACAAGCTTCAGAAGACAGAGCTCTCTGCGACTTTGAAAGTCATGGAGCTCAATGGCTCTTTTTGCACAGATAACAACTGGAGTTTCTTAACTCTTCCTGTACTGGAGAAAACATAAGACTTATGTCTCTGCTCCTAATGTTTTATTTCTTAGCTGTACTACACATACAAATCATTATATCATAATTTTTTTCGCTTCAGTGTCTCTTTAAAATCAATTTATTGATAATATTAGTATTACTTTATAAATAGTGAGGCTTTAAAGAGCTGCAATGCTTATATAAGGGTACTTAAAATGGGTCTTAATCAAAAATGCAATTTGCTTGTTATTGATTTTTCTGCCATTTAATAACACTGACACCCCAATTCCCACTTTAAATGCACATTCTGCCCTAAATTGTCTCTCTGAATTCCTCATTAGCATCCCTGTACTAGTCACTTCAGCATGTACTTCCTACAGACAGTACAGTTAGTGATGAGTCCCTTCTTAATTTCAATAATGGGAGTTACATACCTTAAAAAATAGCTAAAATCAGTAATAAGAACTGCATTACTGATCAAAGTCTCATTCTGAGAGTTTTTAACCACACTATGGCCTCAACTCACTAAGCTTTATCAAACACTTTATCAAAAGTTTGATAATTTACCTCATGGGTAAAACCTAATTTTGAATTCACTAAGGTGTTATAGATTTATTGAACATTATATATCGATAAAACATTCGATAAATATATGGGTCCTTTTTTACTTAATGCTTTGGTATGCATTAGTGTGTGTTGATACGCGTTTTTCCATAGCAGTGCATTGTGAAAAAGCTTTCAGTTAAAACGTGTATAGTGGGAACTGAGCCATAGGAAAACATGGACATTACTTTGAAAATCAGTTTTCTTTCAGTTCTTAGAGCAACTGATTAAGTGTCAGGCTGCATTTCCACTTGTGCGGTGCGAATCGCCGCGGTAAAAATTCGCATGCGGATGCGAATTTCGCATGCGGGTCTATGCGAATTTTCATGCAAATTCGCATGGATGACGATGTATGCGAATTTAACCATGGCAGTGCTGGTGTGCTTTTCCATTGTTTCTATGCGAATTCGCATGAAAATTTGCATACCCAAACCCCATGCGAATTTCCTATTAAATACATTGGCCTCAATTTACGGAGCATTATCAAACGTTTATCAAACACTTTATCAAACGTTTGATAATTTACCTCATGGGTGAAATCTCATTTTGAATTCACTAAGGTGTTCTATATTTGTTGAACGTTTTATCGGTAAAACATTCGATAAATATATAACACCTTAGTGAATTTAAAATGAGATTTTACCCATGAGGTAAATTATCAAACGTTTGATAAAGTGTTTGATAAACGTTTGATAATGCTCCGTGAATTGAGGCCATTGTATGCGATTCGCATAGCGGTATGCGGTATGCGAATTCTGATGGCTCTGCCATGCAAATTTTTTCTGCACAGAAAAACGCAAAGGAATCCTGACAAGTGGAAACAATCCAATTCACTTGTATTGCTATGCGAATTTGCATGCGAAAAACGCATGTGAATTCGCGATAGTGGAAATGAGCCCTCAAAGCGCCCTACAAGTTAACTAACATTTTAATGGAGACATTTTTAAAAGTACTTTTTCACAAGAACAGTTAGAGTAGGAGCAGCCATATTTCCTGGATGCCTGAGAGGACTGGCTTTAGCAGTGCCTCATTGCTCATGGGCCCCTATTCAATTACCTTTTCTCTCCAGTCTTCTCCGACGAGGTAATTTTTCACCTCACCTACAAAATAACTTTTCAGCATCTAAAAAAATAAAAGAAAATAAAAAATACTACTAAGGAGGTTAAAAAAAGAAAAGAAAAAGAAAGTACTAGCAAATTTATTTTGAGCCTTTTTCTGTTTGCTGGTGGTTTCAAAGTTATTTTATTGATATGGTGTGTAAATATCTCATATGAGGAAAATCAGAATAGGGGCCAAGCTGTGGTGTAGTTTAAGGGTGTGCACACACCTCCAATTTTGATTAGCAAATTTTACCACTTCAATGTGGTAAGAGTGCAATCGGATTTTCAATACAGTACAATAAACAGATTGTGTAGGTAAGCTCTCAATCTACATAGAAGTGGTAAAATTGGCCAATCTAAGTTGGATGTGTATAGAGTCAGACACCCTTTTTTATGTAAAGACAACAGATTTAGGATACGATTTGGAAGAATCTTTATATTTATTTTTTTCAGTCAACTTTTATTATTTAAAATATGTGTAATTTTAATTTATAAGTATTATTTTAACCTATATGATTTATAATTTGAAAATATTACAGTATATTCTAATAGATGGCAGTAAAGCTAATATTTTTTTCCTTGCTCAGGTTTACTTTCTGCAGTGGATATGATGGAGGTGAACCCCTCGCGTGGAGAATCAGAGAGAGATATCCAGCTGACTGTGAACACGGCTCTCAACATGACCTTATCCTGCTTTGGGAAGGCACGGGAAGGCTTCCATGCTTCTTCCCTGCGTATTCCTGACATTTCCTAACTGCTGACGCATAATATGCATACCCACTTAGCACTTTGCAAAACCAAACCAAACACTATACATGTCTTTTTTAGAAGATGACTGATCAATTAAATGCTGCACTGTAAGGTCAAGGCCCTGCCCCTTCCCTTTCTCATCTTATATACACACACACATCAGACTTTCATCACAAGAGACAATCATTCATGGACATCTTAGGTGAATCACCGCAGGTATCCTTTAAGATGTCATGTAGTAATCCCTAAAAGACCAAAATAAACGATAATGATTATTTTGGTGCTTGTTCTCCACTTACCTTCCCCCCTTTCCTCCCCATAGAGCAGAAAAGGCTTCTTGATTTTTAGCCAAGCAGCGTTTTGTGTTCAGTGGACAATACTAAAACAGTTGCCTGAAATGATCACTAATGATCAGGGCCAGATTTACCATAAGGCATTGTAGGCATGTACCTACAGGCACCTGATGATGGAAAGATGTCTCACTCTGCTCTTCGAGTGCATTCCTCCCTCTTCACCAATGCAACTTAATACTGAGGGTACCTCTGGCTACCTATTACTGAGAGGCACCTATAGCTACCTAGGACAGGCAAGGGAAGTACGAGAGAAGTGACAGCTGGGACAGCCAGCACACTTATGGTGCAGCTGAGGGAGGTTTGTAGGCTCATGGAGGGTGGAGTCTAGGGTGCCATTACATCTGTGCTTATAGGCTGTTGTGACATAGATCCAGGCCTGCTAATGATCCTTTTATTTCAGGAGGCAGTTATTCAGAATCCGCTCACTGTTTGCAGTGGCTATTCAGCAGATCTATAGATTTTCCAGACGCTGAGCAGACCTCAAATTTCCCTGGCACTAGAATGTGCTTTGAAAGATTAGTCTGCCCCTGTAATGGCTTTGGGCTACACCCTATTAAATAGTGCTCTCGAGTTTTCCCTAATGCTAGGTACATACCATACAATTTTCTGGCAGATTTACCTGCTAGATCGATCACTTCCAACATGTCCGATCTGAATTTTGATCGATTTTTGTAATTTTCCGATCACTTTTTCAATCTTTTTTTCTGATTGATTTTCGTTCAGTTCTATGAAAATCGATTAAATAATGATTGAAAAAATTATGAAAAAATGATCGGAAAATCGAAAAAAACGATTGAAATTCAGATCGGACATGTTGGAAATAATCGATCTGACACGTGTATCTGTCAAAAAATTGTATGGTGTGTACCTAGCATAAGTTGATATTTTGAAGCCTTATCAATAAAATACATTTAAAGCTACCATCAAGGCAGACATTAATCCCAATGACTTTGATATTGCCTTTTACCCCTACTTCTTCAGTTGCTAAGTACTGAAATATTAAGTTTTAGAGGATGAAGAAATTATCTCCTTGGAAAAAACTCAGGAGAAAAGTTATGAGCCTTTAGCACGTATCCAGTTATCTTTTCTTCTGAGTTTTCTATTAGATTATTTTAAAAATAACTTTCCAGCACTCAGCAATTAAAGTAGTACCAAAATAAGATAAAAAAGTAACTTATGTTACATTTAAAGTAAAAGTAACTTATGTTGAGCAATGCCTGGCTTGGTGGGTATATTTATTGGTAAGGTTTAAAAATATCTCCTTGGTAACAAAAAGTTAACAGGATATGGGCGCCTTTTTGCCATGGAAAGACAAAACATTAGAGGGCCTTTCTCAGTATTGGCAGCTATGTAGACCATGTTAAGCAGTTTTTTTTTCAGTCAGAACCCATCCATACTCTTGTCTTCACAGCTTAAAGTCAAACTTGCACACACCCAGCCTATTGTCCCTGGGGCAGTCAGTCAAACATTTCAGGAGATGTTCAAAAGCTGACAGGACAGTTAAGTAATATTAAAAATTTCTGCAACTATTAACTTCTGAAGGACAAAACAAATGTAAACAAAAAGGTATCAATTTCAAATATTCATCAGCCATGTTATATACCATGACGCGTCAGAGCTCTTCTTTCGTTGATCATTTCTCAAGTTTTTTTTTTCTGTAACAAGCCCCAGCCTACTTGTTTAATATTAGTCAAAAATGTAAACTCAAATAAGGTACGGAATACAATTTCAAATAATATTTAAGTTATTTTAACGTCATATTATTTTTAAGTGCAAGCACTTTATAATGCAAAGCCTGTTCTCTGAAGGACCTATGTATAAAAATGCCAGAAAAATAGCATTACTCAAGCAGAAATGGCACCATTTTTCTTTTTTCTATATTTATAAAAGTGGAGATCAGTGTAAAACACTATCGCTTTTTTGTTTGTTTGACCATTTTACTGTGGCAATTAATATACTAATCTTAAAGGGTCGGTCTGATTTTTTTTTTAAAAAGACAAAGGTGGCCATACATCTAGCAATTTGGCTATGTGATTGACCATTTAATTCGATAATTTTATAGAATCGAATGTGTTCCAGTTCAATTGAGCAGGATGGAAGATATCAGTCAACCACACAGGTATTCGTTTCTGTTCACATATCATAGGATCGACACTGAATCGATTTTTGCATTCAGAGCAAGAAGGGACATCAGTCAGATCAATTAGTGAAGGTGAATCACATAGAATATTGCTTTTAGTGTGTGGGACACACTAAACTCGACTTTCCATCAACCACAATGAAGTTGCTCACTCAATAAAGTTGATCGTTTAGCCAGTTGAAGCAAAATTGCTAGATGTATGGCTACCCTAAGAAGTGGTTGTCTGTAATCATATCATGACTTCTTTATAATTAGGTCTCAGAGATTTCCTTGTCAAACTATTTGCTATTTTGTTGTACATTTAATAATAATTATACAAATAAAACAGATTTTCAATGATAGCGCTTCTGATTTGTATTTTGTAAGTTTTTTCAAAATAAACTAGAATTATAAATGTTGTCATTGAAGTTTACTAATTATAATGTTGATCCTCTGGCTGTAATACAAACATACAGATCAAGTGTGCAAACCTTTTTGATCTACATACTTGTTTCATCAGGCGATTTTAAAGGGTCAATTTATAAAGAACCAATAAATACTGTATTATTATTTATTAGTATAGCACCAGCATCTTCTGTGGTGTTTTATGCCTTACCTCCCATACATTACACATCAGTGAATGTCAAAAAGAAACTTTAATGGAGAATGAGAAGTAACAGAGGCGCCAATTTAGAGTAAAATATTTAAAAACAATTTAAAAGGAGGGGGGTTGGTGGTTGCCACCCTCAAGTATAAAGTGACCAGCCAATGAGTCTTATATGAGTAGACAATATAATTTATTTTAAAAATCTCCAGGCAAGCAACGCGTTTCACGGGTCAACAGCCCGCTTCATCAGGCAATCAATTTTGGAGATATACTGAGGAAACAAAAAGTTTATCTCTTTGTTTCCTCAGTATATCTCCAAAATTGATTGCCTGATGAAGCGGGCTGTTGACCCGTGAAACGCGTTGCTTGCCTGGAGATTTTTAAAATAAATTATATTGTCTACTCATATAAGACTCATTGGCTGGTCACTTTATACTTGAGGGTGGCAACCACCAACCCCCCTCCTTTTAAATTGTTTTTAAATATTTTACTCTAAATTGGCGCCTCTGTTACTTCTCATTCTCCATTGATCTAGTCCACCCTTGGTGGAGGGGGGTATCCCCGTTTCCTGTCTACAGAGAGCGACTTCTTATACCTGAGTGGGGTCAGGTCATAATTCTCCCCACCTGCATCTCCAGTGGTTGCCTCAGTGGTAACCCAGACTTGTGAGTATATTACTCGTTGTTGTTTTGTCTTGTTTCAATTACCAAGACGTACTGCACTATATTGGGCTCTCGGTTTCATATCTTTACATTTCTTCAAAAAGAAACTTTAGCCTAGTTATAACAAACTAAATATTTTCTTGCGAAGCAGGGCACCTCTGCAAAGTGAAGCAATGTTCTGTGACCCCTAACTGGCTGATGTCAGTCACGATTTTGAAAATGTCATGTGACTTAGCAGACAGTGGTTGACCAAGGTTGGCTCTCGAAGTAGGAGGGGGCAGCAATTACTGAGCAGATCTGTCACATGAGGGACCTACGGTAGTCCTGATCCCAGTGGTTGAAAGTAATTGAAATTGTGTATGTAGTTTTATTCCATCACCATATAATATTATCAATTCCTCAGGCAACAGCATGGACCGAGGTTATACAGATGCTTAGTTAGCCTTGAGGCGATGCATTCTGTTGCTATGTGGCTGTGGGGTGGCAGTTGGTGTTAGGGGGAGGACTGACTGCATGCACAAAGCAGGCAGGGTGAGTGGATAGAACAATGAGGTTGCAAACCGCTGTACACATGCTTGGCTATGATTCTTGGCTAAGGTGGCCCACGATCAATCGCCTTGGCCAAGAACCATGTAGCATGTGTACAAGGCTTTAGACATGACACTTTGAATGGCTGAAATATCTGATGTCAGCATGATCTTCGTTTATCAGATTGAAAAATTGTGTATGGAGACGTGATTTCTTTAATGGATTATTTTTGAACTTGATTCACTGCTACATCAGCACACTGTTGGCATAGTGTATCATATGAAACGGGACCATAGACAAGTGGCATAGCTAAGGATCTGCTCCTGTGTGATTTTTACATCGGGCCCCTTCGGCTTTCTATATGTCACATTTGATATTGAGTACCAAAAGCTGCCAAGGACAGGTGCAAGCAGGTGAGAACAGGTTGTTAACAATTACCACTACTGAAAGCACATACAGAGGTGATTATAACCAGCATGGCACCAATAAAGAGCTAATGGAATGGTTGAAGAAGGGCCCCTAATGAGCGCCGCTGGTGGAAGAGCTCTGGTGTAGTCTCAACCTCTGCATCCCCTATTGCTACACCACTGCTACTGACCCTGATTCAGCATACACTGTCCTGCAGGATGTAGTCACCAGTCTGCAGATGGTAGGATAGCTGAAGGTATTTATTAACTGGTCATTTGCAAACTCCAGCATCTAAACTTTGACCACCTGTAGCCTCCTACCCTAAGGACCCGTTTCCACTACATCCAAATTTGAATTTCTGCATCAAAACTGAAACCAATGCATGTCAATGGAGTAGTTTTCTTTGGATGTTAAAGGGGAACTGAAGAGATAGGTATATGGAGGCTGTCATGTGTATTTCCTTTTAGACAATACCAGTTGCCTGGCAGCCCTACTGATCCTCTGCCTCTAATACTATTAGCCATAGCCCCTGAACAAGCATGCAGCAGATCAGGTGTTTCAGTGGTTCAGACTTATAAGTCTGATCTGACAAGACTAGCTGCATGCTTGTTTCTGGTTTTAATCAGATACTACTGCAGAGAAATAGACCAGCAGGGCTGCCAGGCAACTGGTATTGATTAAAAGGAAATAAACATGACAGCCTCCATATACCTCTCTCTTCAGTTCCCCTTTAATTTTTGGAAGTGATGCGATGCAAAGAAACTATGGCTTGCATGCTGCAGATTTATGGACCATACATCATATTCTTATGTAATGATTGTTAGCCGCATAAGAATATTCACATTAAGATTCGAATATGGGAAAAACATATGCAAAATATAATATCCTAGTGGAAATAGACCCTACACTACCCACTAACCACTCTTAAAGTGAACCTGAGGTGATTGTGATATGGAGGCTGCCATATCAGCCTAATAAACAATACCAGTTGCCTAGCAGCCCTGCTGATCTTCTGGCATCAGTAGTGTTTGAGTCACAAGCCTGAAACAAGCATGTGGCTAATTCAGTCAGACTTGAGTCAGAGCACCTGATCTGTAGGCGTATTCAAAGTCTATGACTAAAAGACACAGGAGCAAAGGGATAGTCAGTCAACTTGCATTGTTAAAAGGAATAAAGCCTTCATATCACTCTCACATCACATTCCCTTTAACCTCCTTGCCGGTCTAATTCTCGCAAGGAGGCAGCGCAGAACTTTGTTTTAATTTTTTTTTTTTAAATCATGTAGCGAGCCCAGGGCTCGATACATGATAGCCGCTGAGCGACAGCACCCCCCCCCCCACTCCGATCGCCTTTGGCGATCAGAGTAAGCAGGAAATCCCGTTCAGAACGGGATTTCCTGCAGGGCTTCGCCGGTCGCCATGGCGACGGGGCGGGATGACGTCACAGGGAATACCGATCCACCCCTTAGTGCTGCCTGGCACTGATTGGCCAGGCTGCGCAGGGGTCTGGGGCGGGGGGGGGGCATCTCGGCGCGGCGGGTAGTGGCGAATCCCGTTCAGAACGGGATTTCCTGCAGGGCTTCGCCGGTCGCCATGGCGACGGGGCGGGATGACGTCACAGGGAATACCGATCCACCCCTTAGTGCTGCCTGGCACTGATTGGCCAGGCTGCGCAGGGGTCTGGGGCGGGGGGGGGCATCTCGGCGCGGCGGGTAGTGGCGAATCGGCGGGTAGCGGCGGCGATCGAATGTTACAAGCAGCTAGCAAAGTGCTAGCTGCATGTAACAAAAAAAAATTATGCAAATTGGCCCAGCGGTGCCTGAGAAATCCTCCTGCGCAGGTTACCCCGAGCTGAGCTCGGGATAACCGGCAAGGAGGTTAAAGGACATCCGAGGTGACACGTGACATGATGAGATAGACTTGTGTATGTACAGTGCCAAGCACACAAATTGCTATGCTGGGTTCCTTTTTTTCTTTCTCCAGCTGAAAGAGTTAAAAATCAGGTGTGCCGTCACAAAAGCCTCTCTATATGTTATTAAACATTGTTTATATTTTTTCTACATTAGTATATTCCAGTTCCCTTGCTAGATTTAGCTAGTTAGGTTATCCCAACTGTCACTCCCTGCTCAGCAGCTACTTTCTAGATCATTCTGTTATAGATTGGAGTCAGTTGGTGAGGTAATCCTGTATGTACCTTGCAATCGCATCGTCTTTTTACATATGAAAAAGCTCTGAAAAACATTCCTGTATGCTTTAAATGCAAGTAAAGGTACGTTGGATTACATTTGGAGTGTTATTTCATTGAGTTGACCTGCCTGTGGAGGTTTCTGAATCAGTGTGGAGTAATATTGCTATACAGATTGGGTCTTCTGGAGTGTGCCTCACACAAAGGGAATCAAAACAGATGCAAGTGACAGTTTCTGTTTGGGTCGGGACAGACTACAGTGTAACCCTCACTAATGAGGAACTGCAGCCAATAAACACTTTCCTGGCTGTAAATGGCTTCTGAGAGCAGAAAAAAGATAAAAAAGGGTCAATAGTTCATAGATTTTAGCTTTGCCATACTTCAATGAATGTGTCATTGAGAAGAGGCAATGAAACTGTAAAAACTTAAAAAGTAGATTTAAATATAAAAGACAACTGTGGGATAATTAAAAAAAAGTCATTTTTAGAATAAGCAGAATGGATACAATTGTTTATCTCATTATTTATTTTCACCTCGGATGTCCTTTAAAGAAAAAAAAAATCATGAAAATGTTATTTTAGCTTGCTTACAGTTTTTGAGGACCATCAAAACAATGCCATTCCACAGTGCCCCAAACAGAAATGATTGTCAAAGTTTGCTGTCAGTTACTGCATTAGTTCAAGTGTTTAAAATGAAAAACAACAACAGTTACTTGTGCTGTAAGGTAAGGGTGTCAGGGAAATATGTACTCCAAACAGAATTGGCATGGTTGCAATTTGAGCTTACTTTTGAAAATTCTAAAGTGACCGTCAATAGAAATGTAAACTTAATCTAATAATATTTAATGACTAAAAGATCTGCACCAATCTACAGTCTGTTTATCCTTCACGTCCAAAGTCTAATGATAAACCTGATCCATATAAATCTAGGCAGGCAGACAGACATCTGAAATAAGAATTATAGCAAACAGACAGGATAACAGGCTGCAGCTTTTCTGCTGTCTCCTGTCTTCTAAACACTGTGAAAAGAGATTCAATTTGATTCAAGAAGGCAGAGAACAGGGTAGGGAGGGGTAGATGTGGGGGAACCAGTTTGAAGGGGAGGACCCAATGCTGAGAGTGTACTTTAGCAAGGCTTCTGCGTGAGAAGAAAGAAAGAAATTCTACGATAGTTATAAATGTGGGACTGTTCTATCCACTACGATATACCAGATTGTAAACTATTTGTTCATCTAACTGTACACAGTGCGTAGACTACATACATGTATTGCCATTCAAACCTTTTTTTGGCTGGAGGTGCTCTTTAAAGGACAACTTTAATTAGAGGGTAACGAAAGCTGCGATATTAACTACTCAGATGCATTTTAAATCTGTAAGGGCTGGTTCACACTGGCTGGTTTTCTAAGCGCTCGTGATTTTAGTAGCTCTTGCTAGCTCTGTGCAGTAGTGCCGGACTTCGGCAACCCGGAAGAGGCTTCCGGAGGGGCATTTAGGTAAAACACGGGGACAGAGAGGAGAACGGGGGTATCGGTAGGCACCAGGATAGATGAAAGTATACTGTATGCGTTCTCCCCCCATCTCTCTAGGTTGATTTGCATCTAGCATCCTTTAAAGGGGAGCTGAAGAGAGAGGTATATGGAGGCTGCCATGTTTATTTCCTTTTAAGCAATACCAGTTGCCTGGCAGCCCTGCTGATCCTCTTCCTCTAATACTATTAGCCATAGCCCCTGAACAAGCATGCAGCAGATCAGGTGTTTCAGTGGTTCAGACTTATAAGTCTGATCTGACAAGACTAGCTGCATGCTTGTTTCTGGTGTTATTCAGATACTGCAGAGAAATAGACCAGTAGGGCTGCCAGGCAACTGGTATTGATTAAAAGGAAATAAATATGGCAGCCTCCGTATACCTCTTACTTCAGTTCCCCTTTAAGACCAATCTAAGGCAGGTTTGTAAATTATGTGTGCTTCTACGAGGCCATCAGTCTTTCAGCTTTTAAATGCTGCCGTTTAAATCAAAGTGCCCACAATGTACAGCACATCCCCAGCAGCCAGTGTGTTCGCTGGTGCATGCTGGTAAAGATAGTCACTATATCTTCCGGTTGGAAGATGTAAAGACATCAATGACTACATCTCCCATCATGCACCAGCAGCCTGGGACCCACTGGACATCGTGGGCACTTTGAACCACAGCATTATGGCATGGACAGCTGCAAGATGGATGCCCTTGTGGAGAAAGGGGCTAAAGAGCCCCCCTTGTAGGCAAGTTAAATGCTGCCCCCTCCTCTCCAAGGCACTCATCATTCACAATCTTCCCTTAGTGGGAGTGCATTTTAAATTATTTTACATAAAAGGTGCTCAGATTCCTTTACGAGTTTTAGGGAATAGTCCCATGTAAAGATCCTTAAGCTGAGACCTACCTCAG
This sequence comes from Hyperolius riggenbachi, assembly GCF_040937935.1. Lineage (NCBI taxonomy): Eukaryota > Metazoa > Chordata > Amphibia > Anura > Hyperoliidae > Hyperolius > Hyperolius riggenbachi. Next base: position 301,204,836 of record NC_090649.1, read on the forward strand.
CCTTTATTCATTAAAGGGAAGGTTCAGGGACTGTTTAAAAAAAAATAAAAATCCGCATCCACTTACCTGGGGCTTCCTCCAGCCCGTGGCAGGCAGGAGGTGCCCTCGGCGCCGCTCCGCAGGCTGCCGGTGGTCTCCGGTGGCCGACCCGACCTGGCCAGGCCGGCGGCCAGGTCGGGCTCCTTCCGCGTTCCAAAATGCGCCTCACGGCGGCGCGCTGACGTCATCGGACGTCCTCCGGGCTTTACTGAGCAGGCTCAGAACTACTGAGCCTGCGCAGTAAAGCCCGGACGACGTCCGATGACGTCATCGCGCCGCCGTGAGGCGCATTTTGGAACGCGGAAGGAGCCCGACCTGGCCGCCGGCCTGGCCAGGTCGGGTCGACCACCGGCAGCCTGCGGAGCGGCGCCGAGGGCACCTCCTGCCTGCCACGGGCTGGAGGAAGCCCCAGGTAAGTGGATGCGGATTTTTATTTTTTTTAAACAGTCCCTGAACCTTCCCTTTAAGCTTCTGTCTTCTGATTTTTTTTGCAGATGTTTTCATGCCTTCTCAATAAAATGTCTTTTGAGTCTCCAGCGCACATTAGAATACTCAGAAACAAGTTTGCCATTACCTCGTAGCCTCCATGGCGGTATGGATGAGCGGAGTTTGTCTAGGAAAATCATGCAAAAAGCGGTAATGACGAGCTGAGCTCGTCCATGCCGACAGGGAGATTTCATGTTTCTCTGCACCGCCCGCTGCACTTTTTAATGATCAGAGGGATTCCCCAGGATCTGTGCTACCCCCAGCGTGCAGAACTAGCATCCAGCCATCCTGGGGAACCCCTGGGAAGCCAGTGGGGCAGTGAATGTGCTCAGCTGCGTGCGGGATCACCCTTTCTCTGCGGGCGGGTGTCCCTTCTGTGTCGGGGAGGGGATGTCCCCCTTCTGTTCAGGCTGGCCGGGGACTCCTGTGTGTGTGTGGGAGGGAGATCCCCCTCTATGCAGGCTGGTCGTGGCCGGTCGGGGACTCCCCTTTCTGTGGGGGGGGGGGGGGTGTGCCCTTCTATGGGGGCTGTGGGTTGCCTCTCCCTCCTCTTCCCCCGATCCCCGTCCCTCCCCAGTCAGGGGCCCCGATCTACTCACCTGAGGGCTTTCTCCTGCGCTGCGCTCCTCCATCGGCGAAGTCCCAGTCTCTGTCGTTACAGTTACGAGGCTTGGTGATGTCACCAAGCCTCGTAACGGCCGAATTACAGAGAACACAAGACTTTGCGATGGAGGAGGAAGTGCGCCGCTTCCGCCGCAGGAGAAAGCCCTCAGGTGAGTAGATCATGGCTCCTGACTGGGGGGGGGGGGCTCGAATGGGGATCGGGAGGGCACGAAGGATCAGGAGGGGGGGGGGGGGAAGAGGCCACCCACAGCCCCCAGATGAAGGAGACACCACCCATAGAAGAGGACCCCCCCCCCCACAGAAGGGGGATCCCCGCAGGCCACCACCAGCCCGCATAGAAGGGAAATCCCCCCCCCCCCGCACACACACAGAAGGAGTCCCCGGCCAAGGATACCCAGCCACAGTCAGGGGGGAGTACAGGGATCAGGGGCAATGGGGTGGGCAGAGGCACTTGCAAACCTGGCTCCCTATACATCTGGCTCCCTAGACCTGGCTGCACATGTCTCCTATATACCTGGCAAACATCTGGCTCACTATATACCTAGCAAAACATCTGGATCACTATATACCTGTATACCTAGCAAAACATCTGGATCGCTATATACCTGTATACCTAGCAAAACATCTGGCTCACTATATACCTGGCTCACTATATACCTAGCTAAACATCTGGCTAACTATACCTGGCTGCACATCTGGCTAATACATTTGGCTAACTACACTTGGCTAATACATCTGGGTCTTATACTCACCATTGGCGTGCTGATCCCTCGTTGTGTACCTCCGATAGCTTCCCCGGTGTCTTCTTCCATGTCCCTTGGGGGATTTTGCTTTTCCTCCGTCGATCACATATCCCCCGTCGATCGGCGTTGATGGCATCAGGGTCACACAGCATCATCAACCTCTCTCAGAAAAAAACTTTTTTTTAAATTGAATTCAATCCAATAACCTGTAATGAATTCAATATAAAAAAAATTGATTGCTAAGAAAAAAAAAAAATGGTTGAAAATTATTGGAAATTAATTGAATCCCTTTTTGCACGGTAATCCTGGGGAAATAAAATGCCAGGGTGGTTAACTATTTTTTCAGTTTCCAGGTGCTGAAAAATTTGTAGATAAGATGAAAAGTTATCTCCTAGGAGAAAAAGTTAACTGAGTAAGGACACCGGTGTTGTTGCCAAGTTTGTATTCGGAAAATAATTTTTCTATTGCCTGCAGGGGTGATCGGATAGTACTTTTTAAAATCCGAATTGATTCAGATCCGGATACCCTGATATCTGGATCCAGTTCGGCTTCCGCTGCACCACTCTGCTGCCACACAGTGAATGCTTCGTTGTAGGAAAAAGTAGCACTAAACTTCTTGGAGCAGACTTTGCACCTCGCTTTATCGCATGGACAAAACGGTTTCCATAGCCCTGTAAGAGAAAGTGTAATAAGGGGCCTGCCGTAACATAGATATTACGGTAGCTAAGACTACTCCTGGGCCTTTCTTGTAGTTGAAGAGATGAGTGAACTGGCTGGCTTCAGCCTGTAATGTTGGTGATATAGTGGTGAGCATAGCTGCCTTCCATGCAGTTGACCTGGGTTCGATTCCTGGCCAATGTATGTGAGCTTGCTTTTGACATCCTACAAATCCCTGGAAGACAAGATCCATGAGGAGGAGGAGGAGGGTGGTGGATTTTATTCTTTGTAATCGGTTTTGGATCCGGATATCGGCAATATCCGCGGATATCCGGATTATGCGTCCATTTAAAAAAAAATCTGGAATCCGAATCGGATAGTGTAAAAAAGTTTGGATATCCGGGTTACCTGGATATCCAGATGAGCATCCCTGATTGTCTGCCTGGTAATACGCTTCAAGAATGAGGAGCTTGCACCAGTTTTCTGTTGTGGGATGGTTTTGCAGTATCAGTAGGTTTCAGCTGGTATCTGGTCTTGCTTACTTTTCTGTAGCAAGTGCAGGCCATCAACTAGTCTGGACCCTCTCAGAAGCCATATCCCAATACATGGTAGTATGACTTTCCTTCAGACCAAGAGCCAGCACTATTATCAGTGATATGTGTCTCAGTTTCAAACCTAATGTGCTTCAGACATGCAGAACAACTAGCAGACAGTAACCACAGTTCAAAATAAATGTGTAAGCTTCTTAAATTAAACTTGCGGCAGAATAATGTAGAATGCCACTGCTTACCTTTTTTCAAAATGCTCATTGCCTTGTTGAGGGAAAATGCTTATCTACCGGTTGTATGGGGGCATTGGGAAGCCTCCCCGTGGCGCTCCTGGATAGTGCTAATGTGGCATGAACTAATTCCCGCAGGGCGACCGCTTTGCGGTATTCGTTTTTTGACCCTGCATAGTTTGGCGTGCGAAAGCAAATGCATATTTGCATGAGCATTGCCTCATGAATAGCCAATTGAGCCAGATTTGCAGAGCCAGACTTGCTAGGGTTAAAACTTGGTGTTAGAGCACGCATACATTTTCCTCAGGTAAGCATTTTTTGCAGTTGTATCCTTTGGAGGCAGATGGAAGATGGCTTGCTCTGGTGGCGTGAGCCCTGGAGTGAGTGGTTTGCACCTGTCCCTCCCCCCCCCCCTCTGGAGTGTTGTGTGTGAGCCAGCCCTGAGCTCTAAAGCTTGGGGTGACCCATGCGTCACTCCTTCCTCAAGTTAATGCGCATGTAGCAGAACGCAATGGACGTTAAGGTAAGTGCCTGTTTTTAATATTGGGAGGTTGGAGCCGACGGCTCCCCCCGGCGCTGGCCACGCTTGGGGGGGGGGGGGGGGGGGGGGAGTCGCCTGCGCCACCCAGCCTCCCCCTTCGGGGTGCTGCTGTGGTTCCCAGGCGGTGAGAGTGCCTTGGACCCCGCTGTCCCTCGGTTGTATGGGGGCATTGGGAAACCTCCCCGTGGCGCTCCTGGATAGTGCTAATGTGGCATGAACTAATTCCCGCAGGGCGACCGCTTTGCGGTATTCGTTTTTTGACCCTGCATAGTTTGGCGTGCGAAAGCAAATGCATATTTGCATGAGCATTGCCTCATGAATAGCCAATTGAGCCAGATTTGCAGAGCCAGACTTGCTAGGGTTAAAACTTGGTGTTAGAGCACGCATAAGTTTTCCTCAGGTAAGCATTCATTTCTTTAGAACATCCATTTAATTAACAAATACGTTCCATTTGAATCTTCTGCTATAGCTAGCATTGACCAGCCACATATTTCCACAACAGCACCTGGCTGAGTTAAACAAATACACGTGGGGCGGTGGCAGTACATTAGTTGAGTAAAAGAGCTTGATGAGGACAGACTGTTCTGTCTATTCAAGCAAACCAAAAAAACTACAATCAATAAGAACGATACCAAACTGCAATCAACACAAAAATATATTCAATAAAAATGAAAGTGTATCCGAGGGAAAATACAATAAAACATATACTTACCTCAGAAGAGGGAAGTGGTCTCCCATGTCCTCCTGGCCCCCACCATAATCATGAGTGAACCCCCCCCCCAAAAAAAAAATTTTTTTTTAGACCAGCTTGTTGGAAATGTGATTGTGACCAAGCTCCTCTTGTCGGACCAATGCTTTTCAGCGCTGCTAGATTTGGGCGCAGCCGGCGCCTCCATAGACTTCAATAGGAATCACTCCTATTGCAGCGCTCAGTGAGTAACATCAGAAGGCAGAGCCGAGGTTGCTTAAAAAACACAATAACTCGGCCTCCAGCAATCGCTGGAAGCCGAATTATTTCATTCCCCCACTATCCATGGCGGCCTGGAGGGGGAATAGTAATTAAAACGGCCGGACTTGTGCAGAAGCAGGATCATCCATATACCGGCTGTATCCTGCGCCCAAGTCTACCGGCGCTGATTTCAAATGTACTCCCTCTTGTTGCCATTCTTGCACAGGTGTAGTACGGCCACGCTCATGCATTAAGACATCTGCAAACCTTTAGAAGTTCCTGGGCAGTGGCGGAAGACCAGGGAATCCTCTGCATGATCCAGAGACTTCTCTCTAACTAAACAATTATCTGCTTAAAAAGGAAGCAAAAGACAGGAGGAGCGCTCCGTAGTGTGATACCGTTTAATAAAATGAAAACTGCGCAATAAAAGATACACTTACTAGATGTGTATGAACAGTAGGCATTTAAAATTGGCATATAGCCCAGAATAAAAAGGACATCCCCTCTTGGAAGCGAAACCTGAAGCTGCAGTGGCCAGCGGCAGCAAGGATCCAGATGGTAAATGGATGACAGGTGTCCCTTCGGGGTGACTGTGTGCAGGTTACGTCAAGACGTGTTTCGGCGTGTCCACGCCTTCGTCAGTTAACGTACCTGCATGCACACTATGCTCCTATTTATAACAGGAGTCAAGGGAATGGCTTCCCAGAGCAAATTGAGGTTAACCTTTTATTGCGCAGTTTTCATTTTATTAAACGGTATCACACTACGGAGCGCTCCTCCTGTCTTTTGCTTCCTTTTCCAGTAGTCCGCTCACAGCCGAGTGTTTGAGGAGCTGCCAGTGTGTGATCAGTCTGCGGTCCACTTTGACCTCTCACCTGCGTTAGCGCAAGATTGCACATCTTTTGTTTTAATGATCTGCTTAAAGTGTAGTATAGCTCAAGGAATATGACCAAAACAGCACCACACCTATTTATAATCAATTATCAGAAAACATTTATTAAACTTCACAAGAGCACCATCATATAAAAACATCTAAAAATACATTGGACATCTCATCATAATAATATTGTATCATATATGTTATGAATTGTATAAACTCTATTGGAGCATAGATATTCAAGTACAAAGATCACCTGGGCAGCTCAATATAAGAGCTGCCGCAGGGATAGAACCCGGGTTCAGATAACCAAATCTCAATTAAAGTGCATACGTGATCCAAAAGTGCATAATCAATATCTCATAACAAGGGGATTTGAAAATATCATACCATAATACATACATAAATCATGTGCTAAAGTGCTAGTTGTGCTAAAAATGATCAGCCCCTAAATAAACATGGATGCTGAAGTAAAGTAAAGTGACTTGATGCTGAGACCCACGCAGCAATATTAAGTGGCAGATGGAGCAAGGCTTACGTGACCCGGGTAAGGATGAACCCGGGTAAGGATTGGTTCATCCTTACCCGAGTCACGTAAGCCTTGCTCCATCTGCCACTTAATATTGCTGCGTGGGTCTCAGCATCAAGTCACTTTACTTTACTTCAGCATCCATGTTTATTTAGGGGCTGATCATTTTTAGCACAACTAGCACTTTATCACATGATTTATGTATGTATTATGGTATGATATTTTCAAATCCCCTTGTTATGAGATATTGATTATGCACTTTTGGATCACGTATGCACTTTAATTGAGATTTGGTTATCTGAACCCGGGTTCTATCCCTGCGGCAGCTCTTATATTGAGCTGCCCAGGTGATCTTTGTACTTGAATATCTATGCTCCAATAGAGTTTATACAATTCATAACATTTATGATACAATATTATTACGATATGAGATGTCCAATGTATTTTTAGATGTTTTTATATGATGGTGCTCTTGTGAAGTTTAATAAATGTTTTCTGATAATTGATTATAAATAGGTGTGGTGCTGTTTTGGTCATATTCCTTGAGCTATACTTTACTTAGTGACTTAGCACACACTTATTGCAACATGAGTGCATGAATTTTGCTTTGTGCTTAAAGTGTAGATAAAATGGGGCAGGAGAAAAACAATTATACATACCTTGGGGCTTTCTCCGGGGCACATTGCAGAGGATCCAGGCGGCACAGAAAGACAGCGAGGAAGCGATAAACTTGGAGGGGTCTGGAGGAAGCCACAGGTATTTATCATTTTTTCTAATGCCTCATCTCAATCAAGGCTCATACACACGTCCAACATGCACACAACCACATTACAAACCACATGACCTATATGTTAACAGGCCTAGACAGCTAAACAATCAACTCAATTAATATACTGCACACGCAAGAGGACTGACGGATTACACATTCAAAACAAGTACAAGTCTTTCAAACAACTTGTACACACGCACCAACTGCATGATATCAGACCAACATAGATCCAACAGATGAATTGATCAAACCGCCTGCTATCAGTTGCTCATCAAGTTGTTTGCATGTGTACACATGCCTGATTATCATCCAACAGACTAAAGTCATATGATAATCAGGCTGCAGGTTGGCCGAGTTTACTTAGCTTCAGGTTTACTTTAAGATAGGGGTTAAAAAACAAACAAACACCTAAAGACTTCTAATCACCACCTGTGCGATTCATTGACATATTTATCTGCCAGTACTGAATTAGGAAACTGCATATTTCACATAATTTCTGCGCGGTGTGAGTAGGCAGCGGTATGGATTGGGAACGGCTGCAGGTGTGGCAGGGGTGTGTCTAAGGTATGCTGAGGTTTTGAAACACAATGTTCTAATAGAAGAGCTGTAGCCATTTATGGACTAGATTTCCCTTATCAGTGTGTTGTGACATTTTTTGTTTACTCTTGCTTGTGTGGATGGAACTTGGCAGTAGTGACTATCCATTGCGGGTCATGTCAAGGTTATCCCGGACATCACTTACTGACAATGTGTCTGGCTCTTTCTTTCCTAGTTATAGAGTTGGGAAGCAAGATACATTTATTTTGTCTGTAATTTCTTATGCATACATCTTTACTGATGAGGTTTATTTGCCTACCATCTGTGATTTGCTTGTGCATGGCTGCAAACGCTTTAGCATCATCCAGACTGCATAGAAATGTGGTCAGAGAAGCTAAGTACTGTACCTGCATAAACTTGTGAGATCTATGTCTTTTGTGCAAGCTGTTGCGCGATTACTGCATGCAAATCTCTGTCTGCATATGGAGCACTGTGCATTTTGATCTAGTTTGAAAATGGTTTGTGTTTGCTTACTGAAGCACTGAAAAGAAAAAAAATGACTCCCAGTTATTAAGGGATTTTAGATACAATACTATACACATATACTTTATATGTGTGAGTATGACAATGTCTAATATAGAAAATTTGACATAATATAGAAAATTTCTAAAATAGTAAACTACTTTGTCCGGTGACTTGAGTTTACTATAAAGAGATTCTACTGTATTAGCTCACTACCAAAAAGCCAATAATTACACTTACCGGTAATTGGATTTCTGTGTAGTCGCCACGATGTGTGAACAGTGAGATAGCCCTGCCTGCCTAGGGGACAGGAAGCACAAGATACAATTTAAATAGCCACATCCTCCTACCTAGCCTCAGTGCATAGACTTGGCTCAGTAGGAGACTTACCGTTAGATTTGGGTGGGTACATCGTGGAGGCTACGCAGAAATCCAATTACCGGTAAGTGTAACTATTGGCTTCTGCTTGCCTCCACGCTGGGTGAACAGTGAGAGTTAGAATATTACCTTTCTCAGGGCAGGACTACCGCAGACAATACTTTGCGACCAAACCCCAAGTCTTGGTAAATCCAAACGGTAGTGCTTTATTAAGGTGTCATAAGAGGACCATGTGGCAGCCTTACAAATTTGGAGTACTGACGCAGAATTCCTTTCTGCCCAGAAAGAGGAAACAGCCCTAGTGGAGTGTGCTTTGACATTTACAGGAACTGGCTTACCTGCTATTTCATAAGCTTTGCTTATACATAACTTTAACCAGTTACTGAGAATACTCTTGGATGCTCTTAAAGAGACTCCGTAACAAAAATTGCATCTTGTTTTTTATCATCCTACAAGTTCCAAAAGCTATTCTAATGTGTTCTGGCTTACTGCAGCACTGTCTGCTATCACAGCCTCTGTAATAAATCAATGTATCTTTCCCCTGTCAGTCTTGTCGGCCTGTGTCTGGAAGGCTGCCAAGTTCTTCAGTGTTGTGGTTCTGCTATTAACTCCCCCTTCCAGGCCCCTCTGTGCACACTGCCTGTTTATTATTTAGATTAGGGCAGCTTCTCTCTTATCTTTTACAAGCTGGATAAATCGTCCTCTGAGCTGGCTGGGCTTTCACATACTGAGGAAATTCGGACAAGGGCAAAGCTGTTTGCAGGAAGAAAAGAGCAGCCTGAAACTTCAGTGCATGAGAGATGCAGGGGGAAATGAACACAAATGATCTCTTGAGATTCAAAAGGAAGGGTGTATACAGCCTGCTTGTGTATGGATGTATTTTCTATGTGTGGACATACTGTACATCAACCTACTTCCTGTTTTGGTGGCCATTTTGTTTGTTTATAAGCAAACTTTTTAAAACTGTTTTTAACCACTTTTAATGCGGCGGGGAGCGGCGAAATTGTGACAGAGGGTAATAGGAGATGTCCCCTAACGCACTGGTATGTTTACTTTTGTGCGATTTTAACAATATAGATTCTCTTTAAACCTTTACGATCACCCTGAAACTGAATAAATTATCCTCCTGTCTCCATTCAACAGTTTTATCTAAATAAAACAAAATCATTTTCCTAACATCCAGGGAACTAAACTTCTCTTCTTTGCGGTTTGAAGGATTCGGACAAATAGAAGGGATAAACATTTCCTGTTCTGTATGGAAATCCGTGACAACTTTTGGAGAAAAACTTGGAGGTAACTATGATTCTAAAAGTAAAAGTGATTCTATCCAGTTGGATAGTCATAAATGGTGGCTTAATGCTTAAGGCTTGTATTACCCCAATATGCCTGGCGTTAGTCACTGCTACTAACAAACACCTCTTTAGCGTTAAGTCCTTAATGGAAATTTGATCCATGGGCTCAAAGGGGAATGCTATAAGATAATTTAGGACTACATTCAAGTTCCAAGACGGAACAGTTGGTTTCTTCACCACTGTTTTTCTTTTAACCGCCTTAATAAACCTTTTAATCAAAGAATTTAGGGCAAAGGGAAAAATCAAAGTATGTACCCAGGGCTGCTAACTGCACCTTAAAGGGGAACTTCGGTCTAAACAAACATACTGTCATCAAATTACATTAGTTATGTTAATTAGAATAGATAGGTAATATAATATCTTACCCACCCTGTTTTAAAAGAACAGGCAAATGTTTGTGATTCATGGGGGCTGCCATCTTTGTCATGGGGGCAGCCATCTTTTTGGTTGAAAGGAGGTGACAAGGAGCAGGAGACACAGTTCCAACTATCCTGTGTCCTGATTACCCCTCCCAGCTGCACACGCTAGGCTTCAAATGTCAAATTCAAAATGTAAAAAAAAAAAAAAAAAAAAAAATATTGCACCAAAATAGAAACAACAAAATCAGAAATCCCATCATGCTTTGCACAGCATCAGGGAAAAAAGCCCGGGCAGTTTTCTTCTGTGCAGCTAAAAAATGAGGTTTGTATAAGAGAAACAAAGTTCTGATGCTGTGAAACTGTTAAAGAAACACAAAGCCTTTTCAGTGCTGCTGAGTCGATTTTTAGTCCGGATGTTCACTTTAAGGGTGTTCAATTTTAGACCCATATCTAGCCCTTTTCTGGAGTGTCTTTGTTAAGTTCACAAAACACTTTCCAAATCCTGAGATAGATAGTGGAAGTGACAGGTTTCCTTGCATGTAGCAAGCAGGGGCGTAACTAGAAATCACTGGGCCCCCCTGCGAATATTTGGATGGGCCCCCCCCCCCCCATAGGTGCCAAATAATCGTAATGGGGCAGCGTTTCACTGTAAATTAATTGTAAAGTGGGCAGCATTTTACCAGACAATCGTAATGTGGGCCAGAAAATCGTAATGTGGGCAGAGTTCACCAGAAAATCGTAATGTGGGCCTTTAGAAAATCATAATGTGGGCAGAGTTCACCAGAAAATCGTAATGTGGGCACCAGTCATCAGAAAATAGTAACGTGAGCAGCAGTCACCAGAAAATTGTAACGTGGGCAGCATTCACTAGACAATCGTAATGTGGGCAGCGTTCACCAGAATATCGTAATGTGGGCCAGAAAATCGTAATGTGGGCAGCGTTCACCAGAAAATCGTAACGTGGACAGCATTCACCAGACAATCGTAACGTGGGCAGTGTTCACCAGAAAATCGTAATGTGGGCCAGAAAATCGTAATGTGGGCAGAGTTCACCAGAAAATCGCCATGTGGGCAGCAGTCACCAGAATGTCGTAATGTGGGCAGCAGACACCAGAAAATCCTAATGTGGGCAGCAGTCACCAGAAAATCCTTATGTGGGCAGCAGTCACCAGAAAAATCGCAATGTGGGCAGCAGTCACCAGAAAAATCGCAATGTGGGCAGCAGTCACCAGAAAAATCGCAATGTGGGCAGCAGTCACCAGAAAATCCTAATGTGGGCAGCAGACACCAGAAAATCGTAATGTGGGCAGCAGACACCAGAAAATCGCAATGTGGGCAGCAGACACCTGAAAAATCGCAATGTGGGCAGCAGACACCTGAAAATCGTAATGTGGGCAGCAGACACCTGAAAATCGTAATGAGGGCAGCAGACACCTGAAAATCGCAATGTGGGCAGCAGTGACCAGAAAATCGCAATGTGGGCAGCAGTGACCAGAAAATCGTAATGTGGGCAGCAGACACCTGAAAATCACAATGTGGGCAGCAGACACCAGAAAATCGCAATGTGGGCAGCAGACACCAGAAAATCGCAATGTGGGCAGCAGACACCAGAAAATCCTAATGTGGGCAGCAGACACCTGAAAATCGTAATGTGGGCAGCAGACACCTGAAAATCGTAATGTGGGCAGCAGACACCTGAAAATCGTAACGTGGGCAGTGTTCACCAGAAAATCGTAATGTGGGCCAGAAAATCGTAATGTGGGCAGAGTTCACCAGAAAATCGCAATGTGGGCAGCAGTCACCAGAAAATCGCCATGTGGGCAGCAGTCACCAGAAAATTGCAATGTGGGCATCAGTCACCAGAAAATCCTAATGTGGGCAGCAGTCACCAGAAAATCCTAATGTGGGCAGCAGTCAGTCACCAGAATGTCGTAATGTGGGCAGCAGACACCAGAAAATCCTAATGTGGGCAGCAGTCACCAGAAAATCCTTATGTGGGCAGCAGTCACCAGAAAAATCGCAATGTGGGCAGCAGTCACCAGAAAATCGCAATGTGGGCAGCAGTCACCAGAAAATCCTAATGTGGGCAGCATACACCAGAAAATCGTAATGTGGGCAGCAGACACCAGAAAATCGCAATGTGGGCAGCAGACACCTGAAAATCGTAATGAGGGCAGCAGACACCTGAAAATCGCAATGTGGGCAGCAGTGACCAGAAAATCGCAATGTGGGCAGCAGTGACCAGAAAATCGTAATGTGGGCAGCAGACACCTGAAAATCACAATGTGGGCAGCAGACACCAGAAAATCGCAATGTGGGCAGCAGACACCAGAAAATCGCAATGTGGGCAGCAGACACCAGAAAATCCTAATGTGGGCAGCAGACACCTGAAAATCGTAATGTGGGCAGCAGACACCTGAAAATCGTAATGTGGGCAGCAGACACCTGAAAATCACAATGTGGGCAGCAGTGACCAGAAAATCATAATGTGGGCAGCAGACACCTGAAAATCACAATGTGGGCAGCAGTCACCTGAAAATCACAATGTAGGCAGCAGACACTAGAAAAAAAAAATGCACCTGTGAAAAAAAAACAATTCACTTACCTGACAGAAGTCTTCTCCTCTCCCGGCATCTGGCTCGCAGCTCCCCGAGTCCTCCTGCAGCACATCTCCCGCGCTGACAGGCAGAGTGCAGGGCTACGGCAAGATGGCTGCCGAAGCCCTGTACTAGAGACACAAATAGTCTCCAGTGTAGGGCTTCTTCGGCGGCCATCTTGCCGTAGCCCTGCTCTGCCTGCCGGAGACTATGCAGGCTGCTGGTGGAGCGGGGCTGCGGGGAATGAACTGGCGCAGCGTCTATTAGACGCTGCAGCCAGTTGAGCACCTTGCTGGGGGGTCCAGAGCAGCGCTCCCCCCACGCACAGTGAGCGGGCCCCAGAGCAGCCCCGGGCGGCCGGGCCCCCCTGCGGCTGAGAGAGTCGCATCCCCGGTAGGTACGCCGGTGGTGACAGCCTTTCCTCCTCCGGGCCCCTGACTTGCTAGGGGCCCCCCTGCAACTGCAGGGGCTGCAGGGTCTATTCCTACGCCCCTGGTAGCAAGGTAGAAACCACCTGCTTGGATAGGGCTCGATTCAATAATAAGCGCAGCTCAAAAGCCACACCTTCAGGTTCAGACTGGCCACTGAAGGATGGTATACTTGTCCCTGATACAGCAGATTTTCCCTGATCGGCAGGACCATGGGTACCTCTACTGCTAGGGAGAGTAACAGAGGATACCAAGGCCTTCTTGGCCAGTCTGGGGCGATAAGAATTATCGTGGCCTGGTCTTTGATTACTTTCTGTAGTACCCTCCCGATCTTTTTCAAGGGTGGGTGTACAAATGTTCTCTCCAGACCTCAGTGAAGCAGGAATGCCTCTAGACAAATCGGAGTGCCCTTGGGATTGAGGGAGCAGAATCTGAGAAGAAGTGCATTGTTCCAGGCAGAAAACAGGTTTATGGATGGAAGACCCCACTTGCTGTAAATCATCAAAAAGGCCTCTTTGTTCAGACACCAGGTGCTCTGATTTAGCTCATGGTGGCTTAACCAATCTGCTAGAACATTGTCCTTTCCCTTGAGGTGAACCGACTCTTAGGAAAGAACCTTGTTCTCTGCCCAACAGAAAATTCGCAGAGATAGATTAGCGGAGGGCTGTGAGTCCCTCCTTGCTTGTTTATGTAAGTCACTGATGTCTGGTTGTCTGAGTGAACTATCACGTTTTTGTTTATAAGCAAACTTTCCCATCTCTGTAGAGAATTCCAGATCGCCAACAACTCTTTGGATTGGATGAGTAGGTCTTTTCTATTTGAGATCACCTGCCTTGGATGTATTCTCGACCCAGATGAGCTCCCCATCCCCAGAGGCTCGCACCAGTCATAATAATCACTGGACTTTGCGAGATCCAACCTACACCTTTTTGCAGGTTTTACCCGGAAGTCCACCAGTTCAGAGAATGAATCACTGGATCTGACAAATTGAGCTTTTGATCTAGAGCCTCCTGTCCTGTCTGCCCGACCACTGACACAGTATTGTCAGTTGGAAGATTCTGAAGTTTGCCTGAGCCCAGGCCACAGCTGGAATACATGCCAAGTGCTTGCCTAGGAGAGATATACTGTAGCTTGTCTTACTGTGACAGACTTTGCTCTCAGAAGTTCCTGAGTACAAGCGATCACTTGATCCACTTTCCTTTGTGGCAGACAGGACATCTGGTTCACTGTGTCCAGTAACACCCCAAGAAATTATTTTCTCTGATCTGGTGTAAGGTCGGATTTCTTTAGATTCAAGATCCATCCCAGGTCCTTCAGAACTGTCAGAACCATCTGAATATGCTCTTGGAGAGTATCCTTGGATTTTGCAGCTATTAGCAGATCGTCTAGGTAAGGTACTAGAATGATCTTCTGAATTCTCAGATGCGCTGCGACTTCTATCATGATCTTTGTAAAGATCCTGATTTATAATCAGGCGAAAAATTGCCGTTCGGCTTTGGAACCAGGAAAAGAGGAGTAGAAAACCCTTTCTCTCTCCTGAACTGGAACCTCTTCCACAATCCCCTTCTGAAAAAGTTTCTCCACAGCTTTTTCCATAGCAGAATGCTCCACTGGGGACTGCAAAAAAACAACTTGTCACTGAAATTTTTGGGAGGTTTTCTGGAAAATTTTATGCTTTACCCTTTCCTGATTGTCTGGCAAATGTATTTGTACATATTCTCAATATAAGCAGGTTTAGGCTCATCAATAGGAATATTCAAAGCTGTACAAATGTACTCTAACAATTCAGAAGACTGATCAGGTAGCAGTCTAAATTTTGTCCCATAAGAGGTTCTGGGCGTCTCCTCTTCAAGAGCGGAAGATTCCCCAACATGCTCTATTTCCTCCGAGGGAGAATCCACAAGCCTCTGTGCCCCAAATACACTAGGTAAGTCCGAATCCAATGTAGGTGGGACTACCTGAGGAGTAGATGGTAAAGTGGGAGCTTCCTTTGCAACCAAAAACCTTTCTGCTAAATACTCCTGAAATTTAAATAACATATTAAACGTGTCACCACTTTCATGTTTTACCACTTGCATTATACAGGCATTGCACAGGGGTTTGGGATAAAAAGGAGCAAGCTTATTCTGGCATATGCCACATTCCCTTGTGGCTTTAAAGGGGAACTGAAGAGAGAGGTATATGGAGGCTGTCATGTTTATTTCCTTTTAATCTATACCAGTTGCCTGGCAGCCCTGCTGGTCTATTTCTCTGCAGTAGTATCTGATTAAAACCAGAAACAAGCATGCAGCTAACCTTGTCAGATCAGACTTATAAGTCTGAACCACCTGATCTGCTGCATGCTTGTTCAGGGGCTATGGCTAATAGTATTAGAGGCAGAGGATCAGCAGGGCTGCCAGGCAACTGGTATTGTCTAAAAGGAAATAAACATGACAGCCTCCATATACCTATCTCTTCAGTTCCCCTTTAAATGGCGTGGGGTTCTGAAACACACAAGCACAGAGAAAAAGCCCAAAAAGAGTTAGAGTACAATCACATTTAGGAACAGCTTTGCCCCATAAAACTGATCAAACAACCTTACCTGGTCGTTATCAGTGTGTGCAGTAGTGTCCCTGCCCTGAGAGGTAGTTTCCTCCATTGCGGATAACAGAGTGAAATGCTGTAACCAGCCACTATGCACCGCAGCATCTTCTGATAAAGAGACGCCCGCGGCGCTCCCACGAGGCTTGAGGTCCGCCTCCCCGCTGGCGGAAGTTCTGGGAGAATGAATACTTCCGCCGGAGCCCCAAGCGGAAGTGCTGCGCATTGCTCAGAGCTATCATCTAAAAGCCGGATGCGTTGTTTGCAGAGCCTGCTGTGGTGTGTCAAGCGACTTGCAAGGCCCGCTCTGCCAGCCCTTCTCCTGCCCAGACCCCCACGCCAAGAGGATCGCCATGCGAAGTCCCCATCTGAAGACTCCCACAGGCAGGCTGAGACGGGCTGGCCTTACCCTTGAACCCCCCGCTGGTCCAGAGATTGTATCCTGTCTGTCCAGGGGACAGGAAAGCACTGAGGCTAGGTAGGAGGATGTGGCTATCTAAATTGTATCTTGTGCTTTCTGTCCCCTAGGCAGGTGGGGCTTTCTCACTGTTCACCCAGCGTGGAGGCAAGCAGAAACCTAATTACCTCCTAAATAACAAAACAAGTCCACCAAATTTGGCAGCATGTCCTCTAAATTATAAACAGCATCAGCATTTCTCCTAAATATTACAATTAGGCACCATAACCCCCCCCCCCCCCCACACACACACACACACAACTTCAAAAAAACCCAATTAGATATCACCTCTTTAGTAGCAGACAGGGCCGGGCCGAGGCAGGAGAGGCTTCAGCCTCAGGGCGCAGTGTAGGAGGGGGCGCACAATTCATTCAGTTGTCATTCCCAATTGTGTTTGAAGCAGAAAGAAATAGGAAAAGGGGATACATGGCAGTGACTGCAAGTCAGATAACTAGAGATTAAGATATTGGGGTGGTTGGGGGCCCTGGGGCGCCTCTTAGTCTAGTAGCAATCAGTGTGTGACGGCTGGGGCGGAGGGATGGAGGGGCGCACTTTGGTGTCTCAGCCTTGGGTGCTGAAGGACCTTGTCCTGACCTCACCCTAGTAGAGATGGCCCGAACGGTTCGCCCGCGAACGGCTCCAGGCAAACTTAAGGTGGTTCGCGTTCGCCAGCGAGTCTTTGTGGTACACAGTCTTTGTGGCTCAATTGGTTAGCGTGTTTGGCTGTTAACTGAAAGGTTGGTGGTTCAAGGCCACCCAGGCATGGCCTTGCCTTTTGTGTTCAACAGTTGTCCAAAGAGAACTCCAGATAGCCATGTAGATTCATCTCTCTCTCGCTCTCTCTAGTAGGGATGGTCACCGCTTTCCGTGGAATTGTATTTTCCACAATTTTGGGCGGAAATTGGTCATTCCATTCCGTCGGAACGGAATTGCTTTTTCAATCCGGCGGAATTCCCGAAATTGCCTGTGAAATTCTGCCGGTATCCGTTGATGGTTGTAAGCTGAAAATTCACTTCAATGGCATCAAGTCCTAGAGAGAGAGAGAGCTCATTTTTCTCTTGGGTATATCACAATGGTACATGCTAGGCTGGCTTCAGCATGTAGCAGTGTGTTGTGTTGTGTTGGTGGTATAATGGTTAGGATAGCAGCCTACCACGTGGTAGGCCTGGGTTTCGATTTCTGGCCAGTGTGAGTTGGCTTTTGACATACTACAATTCCCTAAGCAAGCTCATTTTTCTCTTGGATATATCATAATGGTACATGCTAGGCTGGCTTCAAGCATGTAGTGTTGGTGGTGGTATAGTGGTGAAGTGAGCTACCTACCACGCACTCAGACCTGGGTTCAATTCCCGGCCAAGGTATGCAAGCTGGCTTTTAAAATACTACAATTCCCTGGGAGACAAGACCCTCCCTCCGGGAGGAGGGAGTGAGGGAGGAGGGAGAGAGGGATTACACTTCCTGATGTTGTAAAGCAGTGTAGGCCTGCAATTGAACATTCAATGAGATTTCTGACCTTAAAACACTGCTTAGTATTAAATCCAGATCCAGATTTTTCTGGGACTTTTGATGTGTATTTCACTCAGCCATGTCTTCCTCCAGGTATAAGACCCCTTAAAACCGTTTCTATCATTTTTCTAGTCAGCAGAAATTTTTCAAAATTTTTAAGTTCGCCTCCCTATTGAAGTCTATTATCTGATCACCCACCCACACCAATAGATCGCCCGCAGATCCGACTTCCAATCACCTCCCAAGTGCAGTGTTTACATCTGTTCTCTACCCTAAACACCCACTAATTACCCATCAATCACCCCCTGTCACTGCTACCTATCAGATTAGACCCCTATCTGCCCCTAGGGCACTCAATCACCCGCCCACACCCTCAGAATGCCCTCAGACCCCAGCCCTGATCACCTCGCCAGTGCATTGCTTGCATCTATTCCCCCCTCTAATCACACCTTGAGACACCCATCAATCACCTCCTGTCACCCCCTAGCACACCTACCCATCAGATCAGGCCCTAATTTGCCCCGTGTGGGCACCTGATCACTCGGCCAAACCCTCAGATCCCCTTCCGATCACCTCCCCAGTGCATTGATTGCATCTATTTTCCCCTCTAACCACCCCCTGAGACACCCATCAATCACCTCCTGTCACTCCCCCTAGCACTCCTATCCATCAGATCAGGCCCAAAACAACCTGTCATCTAAAAGGCCACCCTGCTTATGACCGGTTCCACAAAATTCGCCCCCTCATAGACCACCTGTCATCAAAATTTGCAGATGCTTATACCCCTGAACAGTCATTTTGAGACATTTGGTTTCCAGACTACTCACGGTTTGGGCCCGTAAAATGCCAGGGCGGTATAGGAACCACCCCAAGGTATTCTGTTAGGTGTATGACGAGTTCATAGAAGATTTTATTTTTTGTCAAAAGTTAGCGGAAATTGATTTTTATTGTTTTTTCTTCACAAAGTGTCATTTTTCACTAACTTGTGACAAAAAATAAAATCTTCTATGAACTCACCGTACTACTAATGGAATATCTTGGGGTGTCTTCTTTCTAAAATGGGGTCATTAGTGGGGTTCCTATACTGCCCTGGCATTTTAGGGGCCCTAAACCGTGAGGAGTAGTCTTGAAACAAAAATGACCTGTGAAATCCTAAAGGTACTCATTGGACTTTGGGCCCCTTAGTGCAGTTAGGGTGCAAAAAAGTGCCACACGTGGTATCGCCGTACTCGGGAGAAGTAGTATAATGTGTTTTGGGGTGTATTTTTACACATACCCATGCTGGGTGGGAGAAATACCTCTGTAAATGACAATCTTTTGATTTTTTTACACACAATTGTCCATTTACAGAGGTATTTCTCCCACCCAGCATGGGTATGTGTAAAAATACACCCCAAAACACATTGTACTACTTCTCCCGAGTATGGTAATACCACATGTGTGGCACTTTTTTGCACCCTAACTGCGCTAAAGGGTCCAAAGTCCAATGAGTACCTTTAGGATTTCACAGGTCATTTTGAGAAATTTCGTTTCAAGACTACTCCTCACGGTTTAGGGCCCCTAAAATGCCAGGGCAGTATAGGAACCCCACAAATGACCCCATTTTAGAAAGAAGACACCCCAAGGTATTCCGTTAGTAGTATAGCGAGTTCATAGCAGATTTTATTTTTTGTCACAAGTTAGCGGAAATTGATTTTAATTGTGTTTTTTCACAAAGTGTCATTTTCCGCTAACTTGTGACAAAAAATAAAATCTTCTATGAACTCGCCATACTACTAACGGAATACCTTGGGGTGTCTTCTTTCTAAAATGGGGTCATTTGTGGGGTTCCTATACTGCCCTGGCATTTTAGGGGCCCTAAACCGTGAGGAGTAGTCTTGAAACGAAATTTCTCAAAATGACCTGTGAAATCCTAAAGGTACTCATTGGACTTTGGGCCCTTTAGTGCAGTTAGGGTGCAAAAAAGTGCCACACATGTGGTATCGCCGTACTCAGGAGAAGTAGTATAATGTGTTTTGGGGTGTATTTTTACACATACCCATGCTGAGTGGGAGAAAGATCTCTGTAAATGGACAATTGTGTGTAAAAAAAAATTAAAAAATTGTCATTTACAGAGATATTTCTCCCACCCAGCATGGGTATGTGTAAACATACACCCCAAAACACATTGTACTACTTCTCCTGAGTATGGCAATACCACATGTGTGGCACTTTTTTGCAGCCTAACTGCGCTAAGGGGTCCAAAGTCCAATGAGCACCTTTAGGCTTTACAGGGGTGCTTACAATTTAGCACCCCCCAAAATGTCAGGACAGTAAACACACCCCACAAATGACCCATTTTGGAAAGTAGACCCTTCAAGGTATTCAGAGAACGGCATGGTGAGTCCGTGGCAGATTTCATTTTTTTTTGTCGCAAGTTAGAAATGGAAACTTTTTTTTTTTTTTTGTCACAAAGTGTCATTTTCCGCTTACTTGTGACAAAAAATAATATCTTCTATGAACTCATTGTGCCTCTCAGTGAATACTTTGGGATGTCTTCTTTCCAAAATGGGGTCATTTGGGGGGTATTTATACTATCCTGGAATTCTAGCCCCTCATGAAACATGACAGGTGGTCAGAAAAGTCAGAGATGCTTGAAAATGGGAAAATTCACTTTTTGCACCATAGTTTGTAAACGCTATAACTTTTACCCAAACCAATAAATATACACTGAATGGGTTTTTTTTATCCAAAACATGTTTGTCCACATTTTTCGCGCTGCATGTATACAGAAATTTTACTTTATTTGAAAAATGTCAGCACAGAAAGTTAAAAAAATCATTTTTTTGCCAAAATTCATGTCTTTTTTGATGAATATAATAAAAAGTAAAAATCGCAGGAGCAATCAAATAGCACCAAAAGAAAGCTTTATTAGTGACAAGAAAAGGAACCAAAATTAATTTAGGTGGTAGGTTGTATGAGCGAGCAATAAACCGTGAAAGCTGCAGTGGTCTGAATGGAAAAAAAGTGGCCGGTCCTTAAGAGGTAGAAAGCCCTAGGTCCTCAAGTGGTTAAGGAGCCATTCTTGCTCCGATAAGAGTGAGCCTTTTATCTATATGCTGAGATGCTGAATTTGAAATAAAGATTTTTTTGATTTTTCACCTTACACATTGGTGTAGCGGGATTTCCTTTGTGTGCAATCTTATGTTGGTCAAGATTCCCTTCTCCCATTGCTGGGTGAGTGTATGTGCAGCGGTTCTTTCTTCTACAAATCTCTACACCCTAGTAATATTGCTCTTAGTCAGGCCTCATGTTGGGTTGGGGTGGCTGTGTTTACAAGGTCTACCCTTAGTGCTGCTCTCTCAACTGGCAGCATCTAGCCTCTGTGCTACGAGGTATCTTTTCGTCTACTCCTCCTGCTATCCAATTACTTCTATTTTATGCAGATTAATGTAATTATTTCTATTTTATACAGATTATTGGCTATGTAGGTAAATAGTGACAGGCAACATTCTGCTTCTTTATGTCTACTAACAAGAAATGTCATGGACATGGATTCTCACAACAAGGAGGAGAGGGAGCAATTTATTTTATTTAATTTTTATTTATTTTACTTTAGCATTTCCAGATCGCTGCAAAGGGCATTTTAAGGAGAGTTAAGTTATTTTTTGTTGGAAACTTTCAACAAGCATACAGTGTAGATCCACTTTAAAACCTGCTCCTTTTACAACAACAACGAAACATCTGTAAAGAACTTTTCTACTGTAGAACCCAAAGCCTAGGTCATGTAAGGATTTGAATGTTAGTACGCCAATTTTGAAAAGGATTCTCCATTTTACGGGTAGCTCATTGCAGCAAGAAATTGTCAATTTATGATTTCAATAGTACTAAAAATAAAATGGTGAGATGTTTTGTAAGCTAGGAAAAAACGTTTGGGCTGTTTGAATACAGACACCCTAAAAGGACCATTCACTGCCTACTGTTTCACCAGTCTCCTGATCAGCTTTATAGTGCATCTCATGTAATTTCAACATTACAATAGGATCATTGCAAGAGATTTTCACACACAGCATATTAACATTATAAATATGGATATGAAACACCTTAGAACACTGCTACAGTTACTACATTACTACAGTTAAACATTCAAACAATGCTAGGCATTTCACAGCAATTACCATAATTTTTGTACTACAGTATACTAAAAAAAAAAACATTCTATATAAAAACCACCACACAATGACACGGTCTGCTTGTTTATGGTTTTATTAAAAAATAATCACACTGATATTAAGACGGTCAAGTTAACATGACAAAGTAACTGAGTTGACTTTAAAAGGAGCTCAATGGAGGAATAACGCGTTAGAAAGTTCTGTTCATACCTGTGCACATATACAGTAATTCCATTCGCAGACAACTTGCATACATTAACATGGTGTTTGTGGAAATAAGACATATCAAACATATAAGGGGCATTGTGATGATGATTGAGCCCCCTTTAGATTTTTTTACACGCTGATGTCATCTGAACATGATGCTGATAGACTACATTGTATTTTTGTAAAGAAAATGTTATGACGGAAAGAAGAAGTGACCAGCCCCTTGTTATATTACAGTGTTTAAAGGAGAACTGTAGTGAGAGATATATGGAGGCTGCCATATTTATTTCCATTTAAGCAATACCAGTTACCTGGCTATCATGCTGATCCTCTGCCTATAATACTTTCAGCCATAAGCCCTGAACAAGCACGCAGCAGATCAGGCGTTTCAGAAATTTTTGTCAGATCTGACAAGATTAGCTACATGCTTGTTTCTGGTGTGATTCAGACACTACTGCAGCCAAATAGATCAGCAGGGCTGCCAGGCAACTGGTATTGCTTAAAAGAAAATAAATATGGCAGCCTCCATATACCTCTCACTACAGTTCTCCTTTAATGCAGAGTGTCAGTTGATAACTTGTACCTCAGCTGACCAGCTTCTTATACAAGGTTTCATTTTATAGGTAGTTTGCAAAAATCCCAAAGGCCAATGTACATACAAGTTTACAGTAGAGCTCTAATTCTCTGTTGGATGGAATGGACACATTTCCAAACTGTGGTCTTCATATATAAAGTTTTACCAGAGGATACATAAATGCTGAACCTACAGCCTCCAGTGAATGCTTTGATAGTGTACTTAGTAGGCATTGTGTCAGGATTGACACAGGTTTGCTGTAAGTGTACGGCTGAATACAGTTTTAAGACCAGCCTCCCTACAATGCTTATTTTAAAACACATTCCTGAAGAGAGCTACCAGATTGTTATGCTGTACTTTCCTAGAACAAGAGCAGTGCAGACAGGACCCCGGCTGTCCACATTGATAATAGCCCCAAGTTGGCCTACAGGGGCATGACCTTGCCTCCATGCACATGACTATAAGCAAGGCTCTGCTAGAGTGAAGAGGTGGTCTATGGTTGAATGGGCAGTCGGGGATGGGCTTCAGTAAAGTCACTTCTGCAGTCAATAGTGCTGTGGATTGTAGAGACATGCCACAGCTCTCTGTACCCTTGTTTCTATAGATGAGTACTAAAGGGAGAATGGAAATGCCTAGTTTACATTAGTGCATGTGACAGTGCACTTCTGGACATTGTGCATAGTAATGTGTGCATACCAAAGAATGTGACCAGCCTATACAATAAACACACATTGTGCATCGTGATACTAGCCTGCATGTCAGTATGTAATGTGAATGAGGCCTAAAACTATATATAATACAGCCTTACCCTTACATTTCATACAGACTGACACAGGCTCACTTCAAAAGTCAAAATGTTTCATGTTAAAGGTTTCCACTCAGCTACATTGGCACCTCTGTAATAGCCCCTGACACCAGATAAAAGCAAATTGTCACACACAGCAGCTGGAATAACTGTATGTATGTATGGTTGCTCTTTCTGACATACAGGCAGTTCAGCTTGCTAGGGTGTTTAATGTATGACTTGACATTTGTCATAATGGGAAAAAGTATACCAAAACCAGCTTCACATAACATGCTGTAACCAAAAAGAGGTGCTGAAGAATGTGAAAACAGAGCATGATCCGGTTTCTATGTGACACTAGGCCCAATCCTGGACAGGAAGACATGGGCCTCAATTCACTAAGTATTACCACATTCAATAATGCAGAAAATAGTTGTTTTTACCGATCACCTTCTTAACCCTCCTGGCGGTATATTAAAAACCGCCAGGGGGCAGCGCAGCCGGTTTTTTTTTTTTTTTTTATATCATGTAGCGAGCCCCATGTAGCGAGCCGAGGGCTCGCTACATGATAGCCGCTGCTCAGCGGCATCCCCCCAGCCCCGCCGATCGCCTCCGGCGATCAGGAAATCCCGTTCAAAGAACGGGATTTCCTGGAGGGCTTCCCCCGTCGCCATGGCGATGGAGCGGGATGACGTCACCGACGTCATGGACGTCGTGACGTCCAAGGGAGTCCCGATCCACCCCTTGCCGCTGCCTGGCGCTGATAGGCCAGGCAGCGCAGGGGTCTAGGGGGGGGGGGGGGGGTTTCTTGCGACGCGGATAGCGGCGGCGGTGATCGAAGTGCTGACGCAGCTAGCAAAGTGCTAGCTGCGTTCAGCAAAAAAAAAAAATATTCAAATCGGCCCAGCAGGGCCTGAGAAAACCTCCTGCGCGGCTTACCCCGAACTACGTTCGGGGTTACCGCCAGGAAGGTTAAATGCCAATTCAATAAACTTATTACCGTACTAAAAAGTAAAATCATGAATAGTAAGATAAATTACCGACTTCTGCGGTACTTAATTCAAGGAATGTCAATAAATTGCAATTTACAAAAGTTAAAGCATTTGGTAAATAAAGCAAAAAAAGTGTTCAGTATTTACCTCCAGCTCTGACCAACCAGTAACTCACACTCTCCATGTGGTAACATTGACAGATGTAGCAGACAGCCAAAACGGAGAGCCAGGCAGCCCTGCTTCTCAGTTCCCACCCTATTTGGTTTTTCTGTTTCCCTATAGATTTGAATATCTGTATACTGGTATACAGAAGAACTCCTTCCGGTTGCTGCAACACATCTAAAGGATTGCTGTGGATGCACCGGGCAGAAAAACCCAGACTCGTGCACACAGACTCACCGCTTCCTGCCCGACCTGCTCCACAGCTAGTAACAGACTTGCCAAGCAGGGCTTAGTGAAATGAAGCATGTTTTTCGGTAATTTACCAAACTTCTATCACATGTGGGAAATCTTAGGAAAATTTGGAAGAAAAAGTGTAAAATACTGAATGTGGTATTTTACCAACCTAAATTATTTTACTGAACTGCCCTTAGTGAATTGAGGCCATATGGTTACCAGGTAATGGGGGCTATTATGGGGACCAGTGAGGCTTAGAGGGAGATCTACTGAAAGTAATGTTACAATATAATAGAACTTGATTATTTTCTGCACACAAAGTTTCTAAGGACTTCCAAAATGTGGGATCAAATCCTATCACAACCAAAATACCTCCGCTTTTGAAGGAGTTATAATAAGCAGTTAGTGGTTGGCATCACTATGGTAGAAACTGGCATCACTATGGCATTAATAACCAAAATTGCCTACGTAGTTACTTTTTGGTAGAACACAGATTAACTTTTGTTAGTTCACTAGCTGCAGCCTCGTGCTAGAGCAATGACTTTAAAATAGTGAAGCTGAAGGATGAGTAGAACAACCAGGGAACTCGAATGTAGTTAAAAAAAAAAAAGCATCTGTGATGTCCGTCACCATAGGTTCAGTTTAAGGAACATTTCAATGCAACTGTTGAATATGGCATTTCTACCATTCAGTCTGGCATGTAAACCTCATTTTGGAAAACTCGTTAAAAACTATAACAAAAGAAATACATGATACTACATTTTAATTAGACTTCATTGGTAGAAACAAATTGTTACCACAAAATGGAGTACATGGTTCGTAGTTAAATGGCACAACGCAGCCATAAACTTGTACAGTGCTAGGTTTCCCTCGAAGCATAAAATACAAAATGCACGATTTCTAAAATTTGTGAGTCTGTGATCTTTACAGGTGTCAGTGGACAAAAAGCAGAATTGTATCCAAGTCACATGAAAATAATATACATAGCTTAAAAGCCCAAAATATTATTTTACAAACACTGTACATTTTCAAGTGCAAGACCTTTTCCAAGTAGCCTGGATGCCCCCTTAAACCCACCATAATGGTTAAACAATAGGGAGATTACTGTAGTATTACAGTAGCAAAGTTCCAGGTCCAAAATCATGAAACAAGTTTGGACTAAAAAAAAAGTATAAAAAAAGGTCTTCAAACATGTCTTCTGTCTACAATAACATTGCTTAAACTCAGAGAGAGCATCTCATTGTGAGACTGGCATAGCAACATTGACAGGCACCTGGCTGGTCTGTGGTGCTGGGGATCCGGTGTTCATTGGCTGGGGTGGTGCAGAAACTGGTTCCTGCATACTGATGTGTGTAATAAAACGAAGTCGTAATTTTAAAGCAGGTCGGAGGTTAAAGATGATCTTTTCCACCTGAAAAAGAAAAACTGGGTCATTATTTGTATGTGTAGAGTTTTTATTCAGGTGTTAATTTCATCAATATGTTTATTCCTGCATTCCACTATCGAGTGACCTGTCAGGCCAGTGTTCTTCCCAGTGATGATTTTCAGCTGTGTTGTAAAAATACTGGTCTGGCCAAAAGTGATCTGGCCACATGAAGTAAACATATACATGTGCAGATACTTCTGAGTTTATGCAAATGTGTGTACATTTGTATGCAAACATATGCAGCTTGAAATTGGACCAATCCGTTTAAACCCGGGTGGGAGTTGAGTGGTCCATTTTCAAGCTGCATATATGTGCATAAAAATGTACATAAATTTGCATAAACTCTGAAGTATTTGCATCTCATTGATCATCCCTATCCAGTGCTGCCAGCAATGCATGGGAGATTTTCAGTGCACTCTAGATTTTATTTTTTTAACCAGTGCCACCCCAAAGTGCTCCCTTTATTACAGTGTCTCCCATTATGCTGCTCTTAGGATAGTGTAAATATAGTGTTGCCCTATAGAGAGCCCCTGTTAAGAGAGTTTTCTCAAAGTACCAATTATTATGTCTTGCATAGAGCCACTGATTATTATAGTGCTCCCCATAAAGTTTCCATTATTATAAAGCTTTAACACAGAGACACCATTATTGTAGAGATTTTCCCACAGAGCTCCTGATATTACAGTGTTCCCCACCAAACTCCTTTATTATAATCAGGGCTGTGGAGTGCCTACAAAAATCATCCACGGATCATTCAGAAACAGCCTCATCAGTCTGCCGACAGCGCGTACACGCTCTACTGTCGGCAGAACGCCCGCCCTGCGGGAGGGTCTAACGGAACCATCGTTCCTTTCAGTAATGCGGCCGCAATAGCAGCATAGGGGGCGATATACAGGCTGGGAACGCGAAGAATCACTCGCGTTCCCATGCCTGTCGGCCGGTGACTGCCAAACCGGACGTGCTCGCCGGCGGGTCCTGGGACATCGGAGCGGAGCTGCGAGGGCACCGATCGGCTGCTGGGGGCTGAGGGAAGCCCCAGGTGAGTAAATCTAATTTTTTACAGTTGACTTAAGGATCACTTTAAGGTAAATAACCAGATTGATCACACATTTACCAACTCAAACGGTGTCAGACAAGGATGTCCCTTGTCCCCCACACTATTTGAGTCCGCCAGGAGAAAAGCACGATATAAATGTTATTTGTCTTGTCTTGTCTAATCTCGCCATCGAAACAATTATTCAAGCCATCCAACAAGATGACAAAATTAGAGGTATAAAAACAAGGCAAGGTGAAATGAACATATTGGCTTACGCCGATGACCTGCTTCTAACCTTGACGGACCCACTTAGCTCAACTATAAAATGTCGAGATAAATTTAATCTTTTTGCAAAACACTCAAATTTTAAACCGAATAAAGAAAAACCAGAGACCTTAAATATTTGCTGCTCTATAAAATTAATTGAAGAGATAAAACAAACCAGTGAATTCAGATGTAACAACCACTCAATTAAATATTTAGGTATTAATCTTACCAACAATCTCAATTTACCTTTCAAAAGTAATTGTAACGATCGGTGAAGCACAGAGAGGTCTGAACACCGGTGATCTGCACGATCACGGGGAATACAGACGTATACCAGATTATAAGTGATCTGCAGTCTCACCGATAATCCAATATACTAGCTAACCTCTGTTCACCTGAGTAGAGTGTAGTGTTTTGGTGTAACAGTAACAAGCCTCAGCGCAGTCGGAAGTACTGCGCTGATTCCTTCCGCAGATCTGGACTCTCCAAGACGGGAGGAGTCAGACTGATAGTAGGAAGGTTAGTCTGAAAGTGACACTCAGGAGGAGATGCCACTGACAGGACAGGGAACCGCCTCCAAAAGTGAGGTCGGTTCTCGAGGTCGGACAAGCCAGGTCGATACATACGGACAGATAAGGTACAAGATCAGGAGGCAAAAGCAGAGTCGAAGTACAGGCAAGGTTTGGCAACAGGGTATCAGATATATCAAGGTACAAAATCAGGAGACAGAAGCAGGGTCTAGGACGAGCCGGGGTTCGGCAACAGAGTATCAGAGATATCGAGGTACAAGATCAGAGTTCAGGAGGATAGTCGAGACAGGCAAAGGGTCATAACAGATAATCACAATCAAACTAGTACTTTAGCTATCAACAGAATCTAGCTAAGTGTAGGATTACAGCTCCAGCTGGTCCCGGCACACTTGCGGATCTGACTACGGATCTGAGTGCTCCCACGTATGTGATCGCACGCCAGACAAGGAACAAGTGAACAGCCAGCAGTATATATACTCAAGGACCTTTCCAGGACCTCCCTAATTGCTGGACCAATGAAAGTTGTGGAAAATGTCAGCTGACCAGCCTGGTCAGCTGACTACTTCTGGCTGTTATATAAGCTCTGTCTCTGTGCGCGCGCGCGCGCGCGTGTCACTCTGAATCCTGGTGGACTATCAGTCCCAGCCACACCAGAACTGTCTTGCAATGTATCTTGAGCACCACGTGTGGGGGCCGCTTCCAATGCGGATTCCGCCGTTTTCAATGCGGATTCCGCCGCTCTGCCTAAGCGGCATGTGGCGGTTTTTCCGCGTTGTGACACCCTGCTGGACGCGGAAACAGCCGCCTCACCTTGAGAGACGGCGGCTTTTCCGCGTTTCCTTACAGTAATTTTTTTAAAAATAGTGGGCGAATGTAAAAAAAAAAAAAATTAGATCTTGGAATCGTCCGTGTTTCAATTTAATTGGTAGGATCAGCATTATTAAAATGATCATCCTCCCCAAGCTTATTTTCCTGCTGCAGAGCTTACCGATGGCGCATGATTCCAGAACTGGCTGGCACAAGATATTCCAGAATTTTATTTGGAACAACGCTAAGCAGAATAAATCACAAATTGGTCATGAAAAGAAAAGACCAGGGCGGACTTACCACTCCAAATTTATATAATTATCATAAAAGTGTACATCTGACAAGAATCCTGGAATGGAAAATAGAGACCACTACCGATATAAAGAATAGGATATGGCCACGGCTAGAGGAGGAGGAATCCAATTTTGATCTAGTTTTTTCTTGGATCCCTAAAAATATTAATAAAGTATACAATTTATCATCCCATCCATTGATCAAACCAACCCTTAAATCGCTACTTTGGATAATTAAAAAATGGCAAAAAAATACAGGGTTCTCCCCCTTAACAACCCTACGAGATAATTCAGACTCCTACCCCCAGGTTTTGACCCAGCCTGGTTTGGCAGACATAATATAAGTCGCGAAACTCGTGTTGTTGATATTGGGGGAAACCCCGCCCTGGGAATCAAATCGATCTTTGAAGGTAACAATCATTAGTTTATGGGGTTCTTCCCAGATACATTTTTTCCAAAAATTGACTTTGCGGTTTGCCCAGAGAATGGAATTGAATCACTTTGAGAAACATCTTTATCTGGGAAGAAAAATGAACAAATCAATCTCTAGTCTATACTCAGATATCTGCACTGCAGAGTGTGGCCCGAATCTTCCTGCGTACTGCAGGAAATGGGAAAACGAGCTGGGGTCAAGTCTGGAAGGGTTATGGTCACAAATATGGGCAAACACTTAAAATTTGGGATGCAAGGTTGCAATTGATACAATTTAAAACAATTGGTAGATGATATGTTACACCACTCCGTGTTAGCAAGTTTGCAAGTCGCAGGGTGATGTGCTGGAGGTGTGGACAGTGGGACGGAGGTACTCTACATATGTGGTGGTGGTGGTGCCCGATAGTTAAAAAATTCTG
Source organism: Hyperolius riggenbachi (assembly GCF_040937935.1). NCBI lineage: Eukaryota > Metazoa > Chordata > Amphibia > Anura > Hyperoliidae > Hyperolius > Hyperolius riggenbachi. The sequence continues at coordinate 301,234,858 of NC_090649.1, forward strand.
GGACGATATCACCCTCCTGGCGGAGGGAATGCTAAAAGAAAAATTCGAGCTTACACCGAAAGAAGCAATCCTTAGTTATACAGATAAAAAAGAAAGTCCCGGATGTGCACTGATTAAATAATATGGTACGATAGTGGCTAAAAGTATGATTGCTAATAACTGGAAAGATACGGCTACTCTGGATATAGGGGAATGGTTTAAGATAGATGAATTGTGTAAGAATGAGGATTTAGGATGTGCGGTTAGATCCGAAGAAGTGTGGAGAAGCCTTACAACCAATCTCAGTTAGGCCACCTTAAAGAGAGAGGCTGGAGAAGGGAGAGGGGTATGTGCAGGATGGTGTCGGTGTATATGTGTATGAATGTGTTATGAGAAGGATAATTAAAGAGCAAGCTCAGCAACAGTCGTATTTGAGGGAGGGAAAGAAAAGAAAGGCATAATTGTTCATATTCAGCTCCTACCAAACTATGATGATCACACAATTCAGTTCAGGGGTATGGCAAGAAACGAGTATTGCTAATGCCCCATGTAACTGATCACTCATGAATTTGGGTCTGTGTGCTGAGTTTAAAAAAAAAAAATGCTCCTGGTGACTGTGCTACTGCTGCCTCAAAAGGTATTTTCAGTCACTGAACGTTTGTTGTTACTCTCCAGACACACGATTTTTGATTGTATAATATAAGGTATGGCTTTAATTCTCTTGCGTTCTACTCAAGCTGCAACTAATACAAGAAATTATGTTTCGATGGACAAATTGAGCAACAGATTAGCATTTTAAATGTTGTGTGGTGTGGTCCACAGTGGGCAATAGAACTGAAAATAAAGATCAAAAACATTAGTAGGCAATTTAAAATAAAAAAAACCCACTTTCCTCTACACCGCTACAGTGGTAATATTGCTTATATAATTTATCAACCCTTAACTCACTTACCGCATATACTCGCATATAAGCCGACCCGCATATAAGCCGACCTAAAAAAACAGGGAAAAATGATTGACCCCCATATAAGCCGGGGGTAGAAAATGCTGGATTGGTGCAGGCCACGTGATCCCCCCAGTGTGTCCCAGTATAGCTAGTATAGTGCCCAGTATGGGTAGGTAGTGCCTCAGTATAGCTAGTAGTGCCCAGTATGGGTAGGTAGTGCCCCAGTATAGCTAGTAAAGTGCCCAGTATAGCTAGTATAGTGCCCAGTATAGCTAGTATAGTGCCCAGTATAGCTAGTATAGTGCCCCAGTATTGGTAGGTAGTGCCCCAGTAGAGCTAGTATAGTGCCCAGTAGAGCTAGTATAGTGCCCAGTATAGCCAGTATAGTGCCCAGTATAGCCAGTATAATGCCCAGTATAGCCAGTATAATGCCCAGTATAGCCAGTAAAGTGTCCAGTATAGCAAGTATAGTACCCAGGTTAGCCAGTATAGCTAGTAAACTGCCCAGTATAGCCAGTAAAGTGTCCAGTATAGCAAGTATAGTGCCCATTTTAGCCAGTATAGTGCCCAGTATAGCTAGTAAACTGCCCAGTATAGCCAGTAAAGTGTCCAGTATAGCAAGTATAGTGCCCAGTTTAGCCAGTATAGTGCCCAGTATAGCTAGTAAACTGCCCAGTATAGCCAGTAAAGTGTCCAGTATAGCAAGTATAGTGCCCAGTTTAGCCAGTATAGTGCCCAGTATAGCTAGTAAACTGCCCAGTATAGCCAGTAAAGTGTCCAGTATAGCAAGTATAGTGCCCAGTTTAGCCAGTATAGTGCCCAGTATAGCTAGTAAACTGCCCAGTATAGCCAGTAAAGTGTCCAGTATAGCAAGTATAGTGCCCAGTTTAGCCAGTATAGTGCCCAGTTTAGCCAGTATAATGCCCAGTATAGCCAGTAAAGTGCCCAGTATAGCAAGTATAGTGATCGCCCGCAGCTCCCTCCGCGGCCGCCGCTGCTATTACCTCTTCAGCCGGCGGCCTCTTCCTCTACTGCGGGTGCCCCTCTCGCTCTGCTCGCCGTGTATCACAGCAGCGCGCCCGGCGCTGCTGCTGTGACGAGGCAGGAGAGCGGTTCCCCTGGTAACGGCTGCGGAGGGAGCGAGTGGGAGGGAGGGAGCGAGCGGGCGGGGGGCGCCGCGGACCACCACCACCACAATATAGACTCGCATACAAGCCGACCCCCCAACTTTTGACCCCCTTTTTGGGGGTCAAAAATTCGGCTTGTATGAGAGTATATACGGTATCTTTGTTTTTAACTTGCAAAACGAACCAACAATTATGCTTCAAATGCAAACTTATTTTGTGATATGCTATCACCATATTACATGAAAATTAAGTTTGTTGTGGGGAATCCAAAACCAAATATTGCTTACTTGGTCTTTAATGCTGTCTCCAGTAAACATATACTTCATGTGATACAGGAAGTCGCAGATGGGCTCGATGAAATTCAGGTGATCGCTGCATTGATCCACATTCAGCAGCATCTCATAGAATGCCACTCCAATCTAGCATGAAATAAAAATACCAAATTTTTGTTATGGAAAAGCCTGAAGATACAGTTTGTGATAATACAAGGGAATAAAAGACAGTATTGAAAGCCTGTAAATTATATATCAATGCCTAATTAATGAAATGCTAGCTAGGCGTAGCTAGGGATTATGGGGCCCAAAAGCAGAATTTGGATGGGGCCTTCAGACTTCGACACTCTTAGGAAATGCCACCTGCCCCTACCCAATAGGATTTGAGTTGATTGGGCAATATGCATTTCTATACAAGTTACAATGCAAATAGTCTATTGGCACTGAGGTTAAGTCAGAGGGTGGAGAAACGCTGGAAAATTAATAGTTAACACCAATTACCAATTTGGACCCTCATTTCCAGGGTCCCATAGCAATTGCTGTGGGTGCTATGGCTTTTAATACGCCCCTGGACCTCAGAACTTGCAGCTATATGAAGCTGTCTGCAGCAATAGACAGAAGAGAGAGACAACAATTGGTGGATAAAGGGGAGATGACCTTCACCCCAAAGTCGCTTCAGATCACTATGGGAAAGTAGGACAGGGTGGAAGGAGAATTGGACTACAGAGATGGCTGGGAAATGTGCACAGGTGAATGCTAGACTGAGCCTCAGTGGGTGCGCGGGGCTAGATACCAATATACACCAATTTAGTATATAGCTATAGGAATTGTTTCTGACTCTGAAACAGGATCTTTAACGTAAAAGTGAGTAAACCTGAATAATTTACTGCATTCTACTATATGTCAATGCAGTAATAACTGGCATTACCTCTATCATGCACCTAGTCCGTTCTTGTTGGAAGCGCTGAAGGAATGGTCCTACCAGATGGTACACATACAGCAACTGGTATTCAGTTTTCACAATGGGGATGAGAACCTCAGGAAGGAACCTAAAAAGGAGAGTAAACTTAAATTTGCCAGTATTTTTAGTAGAGTAATCTCATCCACTGACATTTCTTTATTTTTAAGAGATTCACTTTCGTATGAGCATGGGAGCTACAGTATGCGAGTATAGTAACTGTTCCAGCTTAAAGGATACCGGAGGTGACGTGTGACATGATGAGATACACATGTGCCAAGCACACTAATAACTATGCTGTGTTGCTTTTTTTTCTCTCTCTCTCTGCTTGAATGGTTTAAACATCAGATATGTAAAAGTGACAGTTTAACTTTTTGTCTGGGTTGGACAACAGTGTAACCTTCATTGATAAGGAATTACAGGCATAAAACACTTTCCTAGCAGAAAATGAATGAATGAGTCATTAAGCAGAAACAATGAACCAGTAAAAACTTAAAAAGTAGATTTACATATAAAATAAAGCTGGCCTATTAAAAAAAAAAAAAAGCCATTTCTAGAAGAGAGGCTAGAGGCTATTGTTTATCTCATCAGCTTATTTTCACCTCGGGTGTCCTTTAACCTTTTCTCTTCAATGAAGTTAGAATCTAGACCTTTTCTCTTTAGAGTTTGGATAGGGCATGGTTGACTGCTCACCAAGCCCAGTGAAAGGCATAAAAGCACACCACTTCCATGTTATCTTTGGCCTAGCGTGGTGTCTTTCAGTCTGACAGGAATTGGGAAGAAATTAAGATTGTGAATTGCCTGCATATGGCTATAACTACAGCATTTAGTGGCTTTAATACCTAGTCACCAAATATTAGGCACATAACACAATATGTACATTTAAAATATAACTGATGTATTTGATTTTTTTTTTTATTGACAGTGTTGTTCACACAACACAACAAATGTTTTTTTTTCCAGTTCCAGTGGAATTTTATTGTGGACAGATTAGATTTAAATACTCAAATACGGTCATGTAGGCTTGATATTTGAGACTATCATAGTACATACATTTAAAAGGACCACTAACGTGAAAATTGGGAGAAATGTAAGCCTTACATATTTTATTATTATTATTATTTATTTATAAAGCGCCAACATATTCCGTGGCGCTGTACAATGTAAGAAAACAAACAAGGGATACATAATGATACAGACAATGATATACATGAAATATGAACACTGATACAAGATACAGCACTGCTGATTACAACTTGATTTAACATGATGACTAAAATGTATACATTTCTAACAGTGTGCAAGCAATTGAATTAATAACATTCCATGACACAAAAGGGTGAGAGCCCTGCCCTTGCGAGCTTACAATCTAAAGGAATGGGGTGGAAATAAGAGGTGGGGGAAGTATACAGTATATGTACAGGCAGTGCGTAATTAGGTTATTTAGTGGGTGCATGGCCTAAGCTAGAGAATATGCTTGTCGGAAAAGGTGGGTTTTGAGGGAACGTTTAAAGATTTCGAAGGTGGGAGAGTGGCGGATGTGTTGTGGAAGGGCATTCCAGAGGAGGGGTGAGGCACGTGAGAAGTCTTGTACACGTGAATGTGAGGAGGTAATTGTAGAAGAGGATAGAAGAAGCTCGTGTGCAGATCTGAGATTGCGGTTGGGTTGGTATCTGGAGACTAGTGAGGAGATGTACAGGGGAGAGAGATTGTGGAGAGCTTTGTAGGTTATGGTTAAGAGTTTGAACTGAATCCTCTCATTAATTGGTAGCCAGTGAAGAGCTTGACAGAGAGGGTCAGCAGAGGAAGAGCGAGAGGAGAGATGAATGAGTCGAGCAGCAGAGTTCAGTACAGAATTGAGCGGTGTTAGTCGGTTAGTTGGAAGTCCACCAAGCAATATATTGCAATAGTCCAATCGAGATATAATAAGAGCATGTACTAACATTTTGGTTGTGTCATGGGAGAGAAAAGGTCGGATACGTGCTATGTTTTTCAGTTGGAAATGGCAGGAGCTGGTTAGGGAGTTAATGTGAGGAGTAAATGAGAGAGAAGAATCAAATATTACCCACAAGCACCGTGCTTTGGGAACTGATGTTATAGACGTGTTAACATTTATTGTAATATCAGGCAAAGGGGTGAACAGGGATGGTGGAAAGACTATTAGTTTAGTTTTATTCAATATATATGTATATGTTTTAAATTTTACAGCGTAAAATGCACTATTTTTTTCCCTATGTCGCTGTCACAATAGGTAGTAAAAATCTGACGTTTCGGATTAGTCCATCTCCTCATGGGGAATTCTCACGGTTTTCTTTATGGTTTAAAAAAGCAATCCATGAAAATGATCTTTACAAAGATGCCCACCAGCCTCCCTACTCATTAGCATACTATTTTGGCAGTTAGACTGAGTAACTGACATTCAGTATGTCCATTTTATACATATGCATAAACATGGATTTTAAGTTTTACAATGTTTTGCGTTAGTGGTTCTTTTAATATGATATATTAAAATAGCACAAAAGAAGAATGCTTTTACAGCTCAAGTTCAGAAATGTAAGTACAAAAGCAGTGCCCGCTAGGGTGAAACTAGTGTTACTTCTCTTTGCCACCAGAGTATGCCAATAGGTATTCTGGAGACAAATCTGTCTTCAGGCAGTGTTTGTGTAAACCAATATCCCATCCATTCTGAATTTAGAGTCCACATCTCTGCAGGGACAGCATAATACAGACTCTGGCACCAGCAAGGAAGGGGGGTATTAGAATGATCAGATCAAGTCCCTGATGAAATCTGATGTAATAAAGGGGGCGCTAGTCTACTTTAGGGGACCCACCGCAAATCCCCATAGACACTTTCAGCTGGGCTGCAAAACGGAACAAATGGCTTTCGTTTGCTTGATGAAACCCCCACAAGCCTTATATCCCCGGGTAGCTACGCATGTCCTCTAACAAATTTTGCGGGTTTCGGTAAAAAAAAAAAGTTTGAACTGACTGTGTAGGAGCCTCGGAACGACCGCAATTTCGGGTCCGTCGGCCATCTTGGTTTTGCTCTGCAGGTCGTTTCTTCCTCCTCATTGGAGGGATTGTTAGGTGGGGGCGTGCCAGCTAACAAACCCTCCAATGAGGAGGAAGAAAGAGACCTGCACAGCAGAATTAAGATGGCCGACGGAACCGAGATTTAGGCCGTTCGGTGGCTCCTACACGGCCAATTTAAACTTTCTGTTACCGAAAACCTCCCAATTCGTTACAGGGCATGCTTACCTATCCATGGGTATATGGCTTGTGGGGGTTTCAACAAGCAAACGGAAGCCATTTGTTCCGTTTTGCAGCCCAGCTGAAAGTGTCTATGGGGATTTGCGGTGGGTCCCCTAAAGTAGACTAGCGCCATAAAGGGTGTGTACTTAATTTGTTCAGGGTCTTTAACTGAAAATCATAATACTTTTTTTGGCTTTCAGTTTTACTGTAAAACTCATGTTACAGTGGAAGTGATGAGTTTGACTCATGCGTCATTTTCATTGCACTCTGTGCATCTCCCGTTAACCTTGGTTGGGAAATACAAAGTTGTGAAAACAGTACAGAATGTGTACATACTTTGGTATGAGAGACAGCTGACCAATGCTTGAGTGATGCCACACAGCGTGCGCCAGAGCCAGTGTATAACTGCAGTTCATCTCAGAGTAGGACTTGTGACATGCGGTGAAGTCAAAGAGCTGGAAAGGGTATCCAACCCACTCAGTTTCTGATGTCAGACTTGGACTCTGGAGCACATTAACAATGCGATCATGTAGGACTATCCAGTAAGGTTCCTATTAAAAAAAAAAAACAAACAAACATAATACACATATATTATGGTCACTGTATATAGCATGGCCCTACAGTGTCTATAAGAGAATATGTTACATATTAAAAATATTAAAGCCACTTTTATATGCAATTAAAGGGCTTCTGTGGATTATTAAAAACAACAAAAACTGACACTTACCTGGGGCTTCTATAGGCCCCCTGCAGCTGTCATGTCCCGCGCCATCCTCCTACGATCCTCCATTCCCCGCCGCCGGTCCATTTAGCAGTCTGATGCAACTGCGGCTGCGAGGGCGTGGCCGCACGCGTGCTCGCTCCCGCTGTGTCTCCAGGAGCTTACTGCGCAGTACAAGAAAAAACGGTACTGCGCGTGCACAGTGAGCTCCCAGGGACGCAAGCGGGAGCAACCATTAGACAAATAATTGACTGATGCCGGCAGCAGGGAACGGAGGATCGTAGGAGGATGGCGTGGGACATGACAGCTGCAGGGGGCCGATAGAGGCCCCAGGTGTGTGTCAATTTTTTTTTTCTAATTATCCATAGAACCCCTTTAAGTATAACCTAGTCCCCTGACCCCAGGTGTATAGTTTGTTTTTGGATTTATAAGTATAAACTGTTGTGCAGTCTAACACAAAGTGATAGGTACTGGGTACGTTTTGCCTCCTGGCATTAGTTTTGCTCTGCTCAGCAATAGCCTGTTGTAGGGCTGTATCAGACAGAACTAGTTGTCTGATCAGATCTACCACTTTCAGGTATTGGATATCAGCACAGACTGCTGATGCATCATTTCACTGTTGACAGCAAGCCTTCACCACTTGTGACACAGCAGGATGGGTAGCAGGTGCTTTTCACCTTTTGGGACAGATACAGTGCTATATACTATAAGTTTGGAGACCGTTTTTAGGATTCACTAACACCAGAGCTTTATTTGTGCTGTACAGGCCATTTGCAATACTTACAACCTGTGCAGTATGCTCCGGTCCACGTGGCAGTGATGGCCTGACGTCATCGCCAGGGACCAGGAGGCAGGGGCGACGAACGGCTTACTGGAGAGCTGCAGCGAGGGACATGCTGGGAGTAAGCTGGATGAAGCCCAGGGTAAGTAGCACTTATTTTGCTTATAATTGCTTGATAACTCCTTTAACCACTTAAGGACTGCAGTCATAAAACCCCTTAACCTCTTGACGACCAGCTAACGCCGATTGGCGTAAACTGGTCGTCTGCGGGTTACCATGGAAACGGCCGCTCGATCGAGCGGCCTTTCCATGTCAGTTCACGGAGGGTGTCTCCGTGAACAGCCGGAGAGCCGCCGATCGCAGCTCTCCGGCAAAATGTAAACAGGCGGGGAAGAAATCCCCGCTGTTTACATCATACGGCGCTGCTGCGCAGCAGCGCCGTAAGGCAGATCGGCGATCCCCGGCCTCTGATTGGCCGGGGATCGCCGGCATATGATAGGCTGAAGCCTATCCTTCAATGCGCAGGACGGAACTCCGTCCTGCGCATTACGGAGAGAGGGAGGGAGGGAGGGAGGTAAGGAGCGGGAGGGCAGAAATGGCTGCGGAGGGGGGCTTTGAGAAGCCCCCCCCCCCCCCGCAAAACGCAGATGGCCGGCGGCGATCAGACCCCCCAGCAGGACATCCCCCTAGTGGGGAAAAAAGGGGGGTAGTCTGATCGTCCTGCTGGACTCCTGATCGGTGCTGCGGGCTGTAGAGCCCACGCAGCACCGATCAGTGTAAAATCCACTGGTCGGCAAGTGGTTAAGGACCAGACACTTTTTTTCCAAACAGACCACTGCAGCTTTAACGGCTTATTGCTCGGTCATACAACCTACTATCTAAATGAATTTTACCTCCTTTTCTTGTCACTAATACAGCTTTCTTTTGGTGCCATTTGATTGCTGCTGTGATTTTTAGTTTTTATTATATTCATCAAAAAAAGACATGAATTTTGTCAAAAAAATTAGTTTAACTTTCTGTGCTGACATTTTTCAAATAAAGTAAAATGTCTATATACATTTTTGCCCGAATTTATTGTGCTACATATAATTGATTTAAAAAAATCCAATAAGTGTATATTTATTGGTTTGGGTAAAAGTTATAGCGTTTACAAACTATGGCGCAAAAAGTGCATTTTTTCATTTTGAAGCATCTCTGACTTTTCTGAGCACCTGTCATGTTTCATGAGGTGCTACAATTCCAGGATAGTATAAATACCCCCCAAATTACCCCATTTTGGAAAGACGACATCCCAAAGTATTAACTAAGAGGCATGGTAAGTTCATAGAAGATTTTATTTTTTGTCACAAGTTAGCGGAAAATGACACGGTGAAAAAAAAAATAAAAAAAGTTTCCATTTCTGCTAACTTGAGACAAACAAAAAAGAAATCTGCCACGGACTCACCATGCCCCTCTCTAAATACTTTGGGATGTCGACTTTCCAAAATGAGGTCATTTGTGGGGTGTGTTTACTGTCCTGGCATTTTGGGGGGCGCTAAATTGTAAGCACCCCTGTAAAGCCCAAAGGTGCTCATTGGACTTTGGGCCCCTTAGCGCACCTAGACTGCAAAAAAAGTGTCACACATGTGGTATCGCCATACTCAGGAGAAATAGTATTATGTGTTTGGGGGTGTATTTTTTACACATACCCATGCTGGGTGGGAGAAATATCTCTGTAAATTAGATTTTTTTTTTTACACACAATTGTCCATTTACAGAGTTATTTCTCCCACCCAGCATGGGCATTTGTAAAAATACACCCCAAAACACATTATATTACTTCTCCTGAGTACGGAGATGCCACATGTGACACTTTTTTGCAGCCTAGGTGCGCTAAGGGGCCCAACGTCCTATGAGTACCTTTAGGATTTCACAGGTCATTTTGAGGCATTTGGTTTCTAGACTACTCCTCACGGTTTAGGCCCCCTAAAATGCCAGGGGAGTATAGGAACCCCACAAGTGACCCCATTTTAGAAATAAGACACCCCAAGGTATTCCATTATTAGTATGGTGAGTTCATAGAAAATTTAATTTTTTTCACAAGTTAGCGGAAATTGATTTTTATTGGTTTTTTTTTTCCACAAAGTGTAATTTTCCACTAACTTGTGACAAAAAATAAAATCTATGAACTCACCATACACCTAACGGAATACCTTGGGGTGTCTTCTTTCTAAAATGGGTTCCCTATACTGCCCTGGCATTTTAGGGGCCCTAAACCGTGAGGAGTAGTCTAGAAACCAAATGCCTCAAAATGACCTGTGAAATCCTAAAGGTACTCATAGGACGTTGGGCCTCTTAGCGCACTTAGGCTGCAAAAAAGTGTCACACGTGTGGCATCGCCGTACTCAGGAGAAGTAGTATAATATGTTTTGGGGTGTGTTTTTACACATACCTATGCTGGGTGGGAGAAATATCTCTGTAAATGACAATTGTTTGATTTTTATTTTACACACAATTGTCCATTTACAGAGCTATTTTTCCCACCCAGCATGGGTATGTGTAAAAATACACCCCAAAACACATACTACTTCTCCTGAGTACGGCGATACCACATGTGTGACACTTTCTTGCAGCCTAGGAGCGCTAAGGGGCCCAACGTCCTATTCAAGGCATTTGGCTTCTAGATTACTCCTCACGGTTTAGGGCCCCTAAAATGCTAGGGCAGTATAGGAACCCCAAAAGTGACCCCATTTTAGAAAGAAGACACCCCAAGGTATTCCGTTATTAGTATGGTGAGTTCATAGAAATTTTTTTTTTCACAAGTTAGCGGAAATTGATTTTTATTGTTTTTTTTTCACAAAGTGTAATTTTCCACTAACTTGTGACAAAAAATAAAATCTTCTATGAACTCATCATACACCTAACGGAATACCTTGGGGTGTCTTCTTTCTAAAATGTGGTCACTTGTGGGGTTCCTATACTGCCCTGGCATTTTAGGGGCCCAAAACCGTGAGGAGTAGTCTGGAAACCAAATGCCTCAAAATGACTGTTCAGGGGTATAAGCATCTGCAAATTTTGATGACAGGTGGTCTATGAGGGGCCGAATTTTGTGGAACCGGTCATAAGCAGGGAGGCCTCTTAGATGACAGGTTGTAATGGCACTGAAGTGCAGGAAGCGCAGGATGTTCTCAAATCGTGACCTGGACATGGCAGCAGAGAACATGGGTATGTGATGTATTGGGTGCGTAGACCAATAAGATCGCAATACATTCTTTTTGACTAGACCCATGTTAAGGAGAAGGCCCCAAAAAATGTTACGTTCGGGAAACTTGGAGTGGCTTCCACCGAAAAGGCCGGGCATAGTAGCTTCTTGGATTGGTGGTTGCGTATTGTGAGGCATAACTGTTGGTCTCAGCCACAATTAAGTCGTACCAGCAGTGATCAGAAAAAAATATTCTTTCACTGCGGTGGGGCGGGTGAGGGTTTGGCCAGGTGATCAGAAGCCCGCAGGGGGCAGATTAGGGCCTGATCTGATGGTTAGGTGTGCTAGGGGGTGACAGGAGGTGATTGATGGGTGTCTCAGGGGGTGATTAGAGTGGAGAATAGATGCAATCAATGCACTGGGGAGGTGATCGGAGGGGATCTGAGGGCGATCTGAGGGTGTAGGTGGGTCATTGGGTGCCCGCAAGGGGCAGATGAGGGTCTGATCTGATGGGTTTGATGGGTAGCAGTGACGGGGTGATTGATGAGTGATTGGTGATCAGTACGTGATTACAGGGGAGAATATATGCAAGCAATGCACTGGCGAGTTGAGCAGAGGGGATCTGGGGGGGCTATCTGAGGGTGTGGGCAGGTGATTGGTTGCCCGCAAGGGGCAGATTAGGGTCTGATCTGATGGGTAGCAGTGACAGGGGGTGACGGGGTGATTGATAGGTGATCAGTAGGTGATTACAGGGGAGAATATATGCAAGCAATACACTGGCGAGTTGATCAGAGGGGTTCTGGGGGGCTATTTGAGGGTGTGGGCGGGTGATTGGGTGCCCGCAAGGGGCAGATAAGGGTCTGATCTGATGGGTAGAAGTGACAGGTGGTGACGGGGTGATTGATAGGTGATCAGTGGGTGATTAGAGGGGAGAGCAGATGTAAACAATGCACTTTTGGAGGTGATCTGAGGGTGGGTCTGCGGGCAATCTGAGGGTGTGGGCGGGTGATCAGGTGCCCACAAGGGGCAGGTTATGGTCTGATCTGATGGGTAGCAGTGACTGGTGGTGACTGATGGGTGATTGACAGGTGATCAGTGGGCGATTACAGGGGAGAACAGATGTATACAGTACACAGAGGGGGGGGGGGGGGGGCTGGGGAGGATCTGAGGGTGTGTGTGTGTGTGGGGGGAGTGATCAGGAGCCCCCAGGGAGCAGTTTAGGACCTATTCTAAAAAAATAGCGTTGACAGATAGTGACAGGGGGTGATTGGGTGCAAATAGGGGTCTGGGGGTGTGATCAGGGGGGGTCTGATGGGTGCTGTGGGTGATCAGTGGGCGGGGGGCAGAATCAGTGTGCTTGGGTGCTCCCTCGATCACTGGGACCACCAGGGCAGGAGGCAGCCTGTATAATACTTTGTATACATTACAAAGTGTATTACAATACACAATTACAATATAGTATTACATGCGGCAGATCGTGGGTTAACAACCCGCCGGCGCTTCCGAACGGTGGGCAGAGCGCACGATCCCCGGCCAGGAGCCGCCGCCATCTCGCTATGGGCGGTCGGCAAAACAACCAATGGATTCCCTGGTGATCTAGGGCAGGGCTTCACAACTCTTTCCTCAAGTACCACCAACTGCATGTTTTGCAGAAAACTACAAACATTCACAGGTGAGGTAATTAGCATCTCAGTAGAGCTGATTAACTACCTCTGTGGATTTCCACAAAACATGCACTGTTGGTGGTACTTGAGGACAGGGTTGGGAATCTGTGATTTAGGGGTTCATCTCCAATATAGCTTCCCTGGAGATCTAGAGTGAACCAAACATAATGCAAAGAGGGCAAACCTCATGTGGGCCAAACTTGATGGCTTTGTGGGCTAGAGTATGACATGTATAGAATCGACAAAAGACAACAAACTCACAACCATCCTGCTGCTGGAATTCATCACCAACATCTCTTCATTGGTGGTGAAATTTTAACTCTTCATTTAAAGGACAGGTGAACATAAACTGATGAGCAAAACAATTGTATTCATCCACCTTCTCCCCCCCCCCCCCCAAAAAAATGACTTTAGATATCGCAGTTTTATTTTATATTTAAGTTTTTACTGTTCGTCTCTGCTCAATTACACCTACATTGAAGTATACCAGAGCACAAATCTATGAATCATTGACCCTTTTATCTCTTTCCTGCTCTCAGAAACCATTTACTGACAGGAAAGTTCTTTATGGCTGTAATTACTAATCAGTGAGGGTTATGCTATAGTCTGACACAGTCCGACCCGGTCCCGACCCAGACGGAAACTGTTACTTGTATACCTGATTTTTAACTCTTTCAGGCAGAGAAAGGAAAAAAAGGAGCAGCGCCTAGTTATTTGTGTGCTTGGCACTATACATGCACATGTCTATCTCATCATGTCACCTCGGTTGCCCTTTAAGCATGATTCACTGGAAAAAATATAACACTGTACTAAAATCCTTACCAAGAAAAAACTGCTGGAGCTTGGCATTTTAAAATGACCTGCAATAACTCACAACAGAAGATATTTACAATACAAAGATATGATGAGATCAATTTGCATTTCCGTAAATAGAAAATAAAACAGTAAGGTCATGAGAGACATGGGCCCATATGCAATTCACTTCTTCTCCTGAGTTCTCTCCTAGGTGACATTTCACGGCCATAAAATGCCTTTTAGACGTCCAGCGAAGCAAGAAAATACTCAAAAAAGTGGGCGAAAAAAAGTGCGTGCGTCTTATGGTCCAAATAGTAACTTTTTGCTTGTGTCAGGAGTCCCCCTCTCGACCCGCACACACACCAGTAGCCAACGCCAAGCCTCCTGGTTCCCCAGCAAGTGTAGTAGAAAAAACCTTTTCCATATGGTCACTACCCCCACCCCCCTTCCCACTAAGCCTCCTGTATCCCAGCAAGTGTAGGATAAACAAAGTTTTCCCACAGCGGCTCCATCTCCGCTAAGCCAACACTGTCCCTCCGGGCAATTGCAGAGTGAAGCGTTACAGCGGAAGCCATACCTGATCCAGCTGTTTATCCTACACTTGCTGGGATACAGGAGGGAGGGGATTTTACTACTCTGCAGTCTGCAGGTGCTGGGAGAGACAGGAAGGGAATGGGGGATATACCAGGAGCAGCTTTTTTAAAAAAAATTCCTGCAGTTGCTAGGACATACAGGAAGGTGAGAGGGTCCACCACAGAAAGACTTTTCCTCGCAGTTGTGGGATATACAGGAGCCTGGGAAGGGGTGCCTCAGGGGTGTGTTTTTGACTAAACCAGGGAGCAGGGTTCATTATAGCTGGGAGGCAGTGGGGGTTATTGTAGCTGGGGGGCAACAGGGGTTACTTTAGCTGGACAGCAAAGTGTAGCTTGGGGGGGTCCACAAGACACCCCTGCACCATGGACGCACCAGGTTTAGTATATTTTTTCCCCGTTTTTGGCTTCTAAACCTAGGTGCGTCTTATGGTCCAGAGTGTCTTATGGTGTGAAAAATACGGTACTTTTTCAATTATAAAATGCTTAAAATTTATTTTAAAGAGAATATGAAAAGTATCTCTTAGGAGATAACTCAGGAGAAAAAATGCATATGGGCCATGAATGCTAGATGCATATTAGATATTTTTAACAGATTCATATTTAATAAAAATATTGAATCCAACAAACACCTGTTTAAAGAAAAGGTCCCCTTGATCAATGTTTAATCATTTTGTTGACTGGACATTGCTCAAGAAAGGCCCATCAGTTGGAGAATGATCAAGTGGGAGATCTGTGGCTGTGGCTCAAGAGTGAGGCTTCACAGTGGTGTGGTGAGGAAGGGGATTTGAGAGCAATTAGATCAAGTCTCTGATCTATTATCAACTGGGGCAAAGTTTCAAAAGCAGTAAATTGTCAACTCCAGATAAATACTGGTTTATTATATCTATGTAGTGTGTCACTAGGTTTACTGTACAAGCATAGGGATGAGCTCAACAAGATTCTTAGGCAGAAAGAAAGATTTTGTTAGATGAGAAAGTTGTGTCAAATTCATCCCCTATCCAAGCGCAATTACTTTATATTGACTGCCTTTCCTGTAGTGATTATTAATAGAAACTCCGCATAATGCAAACATTTTTATACAATCACAGGGAGAAAAAAGAAAATGATTACTCATGTGGACCAGAACTCAAGTTGAAGCATGCAATCAGATTGATGAGGTGATAAAATTGTAACTATTGATACAATCTTGCTTGTGCAATTTTACCAAATCTCTGTAATAGAGTAAACTGAGTGCATTTACTTTCAATGGATAGTCACTTCATATTATATAGAAGTGGTAAGATTGTACAATCAAGATTGTATCATTAATGAGAACCTTAAGGCTCTGATTTGATGTGACTACTTCCTGTTTTAGCACCTGGTCATGGCCAGCAAATCAAAGCCTGGCAAATCCATCCTGATTAAACACCTCCACGAATTCTGCCCCACAGGAGTAAGACTAAAAGACTAAGACCTTGTTCACACTATAAATTGCGCCCAGGTTTTTGAATGTATATTTTTTGTCACACACCATGTGGGTTTGTATGTATTAAAACAGGATTGGTCACTAATAGTGTATTTTAATACAAAAATGCTGCGTGCAGAAGAAGTCTCTGTTTCCTCAGAGAAACACATCATATGCAAGCAAGCTAATTGATAGACATGGGCTGTTCATTTTAATGCATTTACACAATGTAGAAAAACGTGAAAAGGATATAAATAAAGTAAAAAAAAGCCATATAAACACAACAATCTTTTCTAGGTGCGTTTGCCTAAATCTTCACACACAGACAAAAATGTCACTTGAAACAACCACTCCTGATGGAATGGGTGACTTTTTAGTGATCAGTCTACATATGGAGATAGCAAAGGGAAGGCCAAACATATCTCACTGTAGTTCACAGTAGTAACAACAGGGTTAATCAACTTGGTGAGTGGGATGCTGCCAATGTTGGGCATACTAGATTTTCACCTGAAATGAGAATTGTAAAAGGCATCTCTATGCTTTTCACTTACTGGTAAAGCTGTGATAATAAGTCCAATTGCATTCATCCAGGCCGTGATATTCTCCCTTGGCACGAGTGGCTGGCTGTAAATAGGAAAAAAAGAAACCGTACATTATATTTTTTAACATAATTCATTATGAATGCTGTTGCCACATGTTCTTTTAAGGTAAACTATCGAATCGCAGCCTGCTATGTGAGGAACAAAGCTTTAAAAGGGTCTTCAGTCAACTTTAACTTAAGTATTCAAAACTCTTTCTGATCCCGTCCAGACCGTGCACCCCAGCTCTTGATGCCAAACTATGTATGACAAGGAGCAAAATGGCTGCCACTCTCCGCACTACCACTGGATCTAAACTGACATGGCGTCAGGCCCTTCTGATCAAAGTGTCGGAAAAGCTGTGCCACGTGATATAAATATTACGTGGCACATTTCAGCTCCCCTTGCCTGTGCCAGAGTTGGATCTATTCGGATACAGCGTCAGGCCCCTCAAAGAAAAGTGTCAGATGAAGTCTAAAACTTTCCTCTATCCCCTGCACCACATTGCACAATACACTAGCAGGTGTGCATTGTGGAGCAGAGCAGAGCAGTGCAAGGCGCTTAAGCCAGTGTTGGCCCAGTCCCCCCCGTCCCCCCCCACTGATAGATGGGTCGACGCTTCACAGTAGTGATCTGAGGAGCCTAACACCGTATCGGAATAGATCCAACAGTGGTGCAGGTAGGGGAGCCTAAATGTGCCTACAGAATATAAGCTTCTTTTTTTAAGGCAAAAAGGTGTTGTAAAAAGATAGCTGAAAAGTAAAAATCAAAACTTAACAAAATCAAGCGCAATATACCTCTTTAAGACAACGTTGAGAAGAGCGTTGCCAACATCCTTTCCTGGAACAGCCAAAGCCATGAGCTCAACACAGGTGACATGAAGGGCATGGGCTGCGGGATTCGGGAACTCATTGAACCTCCAATCGCAGTTTGGAAATGGGCCAGGAGATTTTCCTGCCATAGGTGTTGTAAGTTAAGGAAACCGTTTGCTGCCATACAAAAGACACAAAGCTTCCACATCCCCATAACCAGTAGAAATTGCAAATCTACTCCACTCCGTTAACTTTCCTAAGCTCTCGCAGGAGGTTTGAAAAGCCCATTTCAGTTGAAGAATTGGCTAAGGGAATTAGCAAACTGAAGTCCAAAACAGCACTAGGTCCAGATGGCCTGACGGTGCTCTATTATAAAAAGTTCCAAGGTATCTTAGGCTCCCACTTAGTAAACTTCCTTAAAGGATAACTGTAACAATACCAGTTGAATGGCAGCTCTGCTGATCTATTTGGCTGCCGTAGTGTCTGAATTACACCAGAAACAAGCATGCAGCTAATCGTATCAGTTCTGACAAAACTGTCAGAAACACCTGATCTCCATATGCTTGTTCAGGGTCTGTGGCTGAAAGTATTAGAGGCAGAGGATCAGCAGGACAGCCAGGCAACTGAGTAACCAAGCAGCTCAGGGTGACCCAAACTACTAAGAATGTATAGGGGGATAAAAGGAACCAAAAAGCCCTCCTACTAAAAAAGCAAAGCTTGGTGTAATTGCCTTCTTAAAACAGAAGGAAATTTGCAATAATTCAGTTATAAATGAACATTTGTGGTTACCCACAATGCACACCTACTAAATATGCAAATTATCCCTTTTTGCCCTTGTTAAGCCAAGCAAGCATCCAGATCCGCTGGTTTATAGCAAGCCTATAGCTTTAAGTTTTACACAGCCATATCAAACCCACATGTAGACAGCCTGTTTCGGACTTGGTATTGCTTTCAGTGTAACGGTCAGGCATAAATTAAAAAATCTATTTTTTTTATTTACCAGATTAAAAATAAAGAACAAGTAATAAGGATGCGAACCAAGCAATCCAAAAGTTAAAATCACTATTATTTGTGTTGTTGATAAATGATCATTCCCCAGTTTACCTGACTCTTATTTGGTACATAAAAATAAAATTGCAGGGCATGTTGGGTTGTCCTTTTTTGCTTCTCTATTTCCCCTGAAACTTAACTAATGCGGCTTGATTGGCTGAAGCCTCTTTCCCTCCTGTTTTCCCCTCCCACACCTCTGTTCCTCTCCGATTGGCCAATATTTCTCATGCGGAGACAATGCACTTTCTATAGTGAAGGGTGGGCAAAGCAGGCAGAGGAGAGTAGAGCAGGGAAGGACATCAGGATTGGCTTCAAAATAGCCACACTTAAAATGGGAAATACTAAGAACGATTTTCTATTTTTTTACTGTAGAAAGATCACTAAAATCAAAACGTGGACAGTGCAATACATATGTTATGTTAAGTAGAGCAAGTATTTATCTACTTATATATGTGTTGTTATTTTTTTTCTGAGATAGTATAGCTGACATCTCCTCTTTAAAGGGATACTGTAGGGGGGGTCGGGGGAAAATTAGCTGAACTTACCCGGGGCTTCTAATGGTCCCCCGCAGACATCCTGTGTTGGCGCAGCCACTCACCGATGCTCCGGCCCCGCCTCCAGTTCACTTCTGGAATTTCTGACTTTAAAGTCAGAAAACCACTACGCCTGCACGTCCGTGTCCTTGCTCCCGCTGATGTCACCAGGAGTGTACTGCGCAGACACAGACCATACTGGGCCTGCGCTGTGCGCTCTTGATGACAACAGCGGGATCGAGGACACGGCAACGCAGGCGCAGTGGTTTTCAGACTTTAAAGTCTGAAATTCCAGAAGAGAAACGGAGGCGGGGCCGGAGCATCGGTGAGCGGCTGCACCAACACAGGATGTCTGCGGGGGACCGTTAGAAGCCCCGGGTAAGTTCAACTCATTTTCCCCTGACCCTCCCTACAGTATCCCTTTAAGGGCTGGTTCAGATGGGCGTTTTTGTGGCGTTTAACGCAGCATTTCAGACGCAGCGTTTTTTGGGATCTACTGCCATCCCATGCAAGTGAATGGGAGCATTTAGAGCTGGCTTTTGCAGGCTTTCATGAAAGCCTGGCGGTAGATCCCGGCGTTGCGTCTAGTCTCGAAAGCAACATGTTGCTTTCAGAGGCGGTAAACGCCAGGAAACTATAGTAGAGACCAGAACTGCTAGCCTTGAACGCTTCCCAAAAGCTAGCTTTTAAACGCTGGCGTTTGAATGCGACGCCAAGCAAAAGCTCAGCAGACGCCCGTGTGAACCAGCCCTTAAGAACAACCGAGTCGACATGTGACCTGATGAGATAGACATGTGTATGTATGGAGCGAAGCACACAAATAACTATGCTGTGTTCCTTTTTTTCTTTCTCTGCCTGAAAGAGCTATACATCAGGTATGAAAAGAACAGTTTCTGTCTGGGTCGGTAGTGGGTCGGACTATAGCCTAACCCTCACTGATAAGGAATTACAGCCATAAAATACTTCCCTGTCAGTAAATAGCTTCAGAGAGAAGGAAAGAGATAAAAAGGGTCAATAGTTCATAAATTGTAGTTCTGGCATACTTCAACGAATGAGTCATTGAGCAGAGAAACAGTAACAACTTAAAAACTAGATTTAAATATAAAATAAAACTGCAGGATATCTTAAAAGAGAGACGGAGGATAGATACAATTGTTTATTTCATCAGTTTATTTTTACCTTGGATGTCCTTTAACTACCTAACGACCGCATCACGATGGGTGTGACTGGGGCGGTAGCCCCAGGACCTCCTAACGCCGACTGGCATCAAGACCTAGAGTTGCAGTTTACCAGGGAATGCGCGCGCATGTGCGATCATTCCCTGCCGGTTCTCGGAGCCTGCTAGCCGCAATCATGGCTAGCAGACTGTTTAGAGCCGAAAGGGGAAAGAAATCCCCTTAGTTTACATTTGTACAGCGCTGTGATCTCCTGCAGTGCTCTATGGGGGACACTCGGCTGTCCCTGAGTGCGGCTCCCAATGCATATCCTCTCATAGGCTGATGTCTATGAGAGGCGGGGATGAGTGCCAATCGCTGTCCTATGGCGATTTCGGACGGCAAAGGGGGCGGGAGGGAAAAAGCTTCCCTTTTTTATTAAAAAAAATAATAAAACAAAAACCCCAACAGCAACAGCAAAAAGCATACCATTCTATTCATTATGTTCTTCTGGGCCCCTCTGTGCTGTTTCTGCCACTCTCTGCTGCAATCCTGGCTTGTAATTAACAGTTTTAGGCAGTGTTTACAAACAAACTAACCAGCTTGTGATAGGCTCACATAAGCAGAGTGTGTGAGTCATACAGAGCCTGCAGGGGGCCTGCGGAGGGTGTGTATCGCTTCTATCCAATCACAAGCAACCCTGCACATTCCACACATTCAAGCCTTAGCCCGACAGAGCCGACAGAAGGAAACAGATTAGATTAGTGATCATATAACAGAGATAACACAGCCACTGTGCAATTAGGAAGGCTGCAGTAAGCCAGAGCACATTACAACAGGCAAAGGAACTTATAGGATAGAAGAACTAAGGCTGAAAATTTTGTTATAGAGTCTCTTTAAGGACAATAAAAGGAGGTAAAATTTATTTGTGTGGCGAGTTATAGGGCAGTGCAGCACACGGACAAAGCTGCACAGCCCTGTATTGTGAAAAATGGGCAGGTCACTGGGGGGTGTAAGCCTGCGGTCCTGAATAAATATGGCAGCCTCCATATCCCTATCTGTTCAGGTGTCCTTTAAAGAGACACTGAAGTGAGAATAAATCTCGCTTCAGTGCTTATATTCAGCAGGGGCATGTGTG
The DNA here is from genome assembly GCF_040937935.1 of Hyperolius riggenbachi. Taxonomy (NCBI): domain Eukaryota; kingdom Metazoa; phylum Chordata; class Amphibia; order Anura; family Hyperoliidae; genus Hyperolius; species Hyperolius riggenbachi. Next base: position 301,255,836 of record NC_090649.1, read on the forward strand.
TCCCTGCTAAAACGCCGCTATCCCGCGGCTGAACGGGGGTCCCTTCACCCCCAAACCCCCCCCCCCTGCAAAATCAACGACCAACTTGGTCGTAGATTTTGCTGCTTTTCAGGCAGGGCTAACGGCTGCAGCCCTGCCTCTCAGCGCTGTCTATCAGCGGCACATCGACGCCTCTCCCCCGCCCCTCTCAGCGAAGGAAGACAGAGTGGCGGGGGAGAGGCGGAGATATGCGCAGACAGACGCGCGTGAGGCAGGGCTGCGGCCATTAGCCCTGCCTGAATGCGGAAGTGATCCCCCGCTGCACGGAGGGGATTTAGGAGGTAAGGGATCCCCGTTTTGCAGCGCGATAGCGGCGGTTTAGCAGGGGCACACGTGCCCCTGCTGAATATAAGCACTAAAGCGAGACTTATTCTCGCTTCAGTGTCTCTTTAAGGAAAAAGCTGAACTTTGTCAAGATTCACATTTTTTGCAGGTCTCCACAACGTTTTCTAATGAATGACATCACATTAAACATGGAATCTATTACTAAGCTCATGATGCACAAAAACCACCAAAAAGGATATTGTCAACCAGTCGACCAATCAGTTTGCAGTAGTAAGTGTCATCTGGGATCCAAGGATTATCCTCTCTTGCATTCATACCATACTTGAGGTATGTTTCACTAAGACACCATCCTTGAGGTCGGTTATCCTTCAATGAGCCAATGATAGAGTGGACTAACTTGCGTTTCAAATTAGTCCGATCTCTGAGGTGTACTTCATAGTAGTGAAGAGTATTGTACAAGTAGGTGACCGGCCGATCTAAAGGAAAGAAACACTTGTGCTATTGTTAAATATACACAGTTTACTTTAAGCAAATTGAATATATGGTACTTGTAGACAGCTACCAGTGGGTTACATTTTTAGTGTTGATTAAATCCATCTGCCTTGACCCTCAAAATATATCAGTAGTAGCGGAGTTATGAAATTAAACAGGGAAATGCAATTTATAGCAAATACAGCAAGGGCAGGTGGATGAATTATCTCAAAGCACGGTTTAGTTAAAGGGGAACTGAAGTAAGAGGTATACGGAGGCTGCCATATTTATTTCCTTTTAATCAATACCAGTTGCCTGACAGCCCTGCTGGTCTATTTCTATGCAGTAGTATCTAAATAACACCAGAAACAAGCATGCAGCTAGTCTTGTCAGATCTGACTTTAAAGTCTGAAACACCTGATCTGCTGCATGCTTGTTCAGGGGCTATGGCTAATAGTATTAGAGGCAGAGGATCAGCAGGGCTGCCAGGCAACTGGTATTGCTTAAAAGGAAATAAACATGGCAGCCTCCATATATCTCTCTCTTCAGTTCCCCTTTAAAGAGAATCTGTACTCTAATATTCTTACACTAAAAAGCATACCATTCTATTCCTTATTTTCTCCTGTGCCCCTCTGTGCTGTTTCTGCCACTCTCTGCTGCAATCCTGGCTTGTAATTAACAGTTTTAGGCAATGTTTACAAACAAACTAACCAGCTTCTAATAGGCTCAGCTAAGCATAGTGTGTGAGTATGCAGGGGGCCTGCAGAGGGTGTGTATCGCTTCTACCAATCACAAGCAGCCCTGCACATTCCACACAATCAAAGCCTTAGCCCGACAAACAGGACAGAGGAAAGATACATTGATTTATTACAGAGACAGTGTAATTAGGAAGAGCTGCAGTAAGCCCCAGCACATTAGAACAGGCATAGGAACTCATAGGATAGAAGAACTAAGGCTGAAAAAATTGTTACAGAGTCTCTTTAACCACTTCCCGACCGCCCACTACACAGGGGCGGCGGGGAAGTGGAGCCCTGCAGGACGGCCTCACCCACAGAGGCGGCGGTCCATTTAAGGGCATGGGCGGAGCGATCGCGTCATCCGTGACGCGATCCTCCGCCGGCGCCTGTCACCGCTCGCTCGCCGCAACATCCCGCCGGCTATACGGAAGCGCCGGCGGGATGTTAACCCCGCGATCGCCGCATACAAAGTGTATAATACACTTTGTAATGTTTACAAAGTGTATTATACAGGCTGCCTCCTGCCCTGGTGGTCCCAGTGTCCGAGGGACCACCAGGGCAGGCTGCAGCCACCCTAGTCTGCACCCAAGCACACTGATTTCTCCCCCCCCTGCCCCAGATCGCCCACAGCACCCATCAGACCCCCCCCTGCCCACCCCCCAGACCCCTGTTTGCACCCAATCACCCCCCTAATCACCCATCAATCACTCCCTGTCACTATCTGTCAACGCTATTTTTTTTTTATCCCCCCCCCTGCTCCCTGCCCCCTCCTGATCACCCCCCACCCCTCAGATTCTCCCCAGACCCCCCCCCCCCAGACCACCCCCCCCTGTTTACTGTATGCATCTATCCCCCTGATCACCTGTCAATCACCTGTCAATCACCCGTCAATCACCCATCAATCACCCGTCAATCACCCCCTGTCACTGCCACCCATCAATCACCCGTCAATCACCCCCTGTCACTGCCACCCATCAATCAGCCCCTAACCTGCCCCTTGCGGGCAATCTGATCACCCCCCCACACCAATAGATCGCCCACAGATCCGACATCAGATCACCTCCCAAATCCATTGTTTACATCTATTCTCTCCTCTAAACACCCACTAATTACCCATCAATCACCCCCTATCACCACTTGTCACTTTTACCTATCAGATCAGACCCTAATCTGCCCCTTGCGGGCACCCAATCACCCGCCCACACGCTCAGATTGCCCTCTGACCCCCCCTTATCAATTCACCAGTGCATTAATTACATCTGTTCTTCCCTGTAATAACCCACTGATCACCTGTCAATCACCTGCCAATCACCTATCACCCATCAATCACCCCCTGTCACTGCCACCCATCAATCAGCCCCTAACCTGCCCCTTGCGGGCAATCTGATCACCCACCCACACCATTAGATCGCCCGCAAACCCGCCGTCAGATTACCTCCCAAATGTATCGTTTACATCTGTTATCTTCTCTAAACACCCACTAATTACCCATCAATCACCCCCTATCACCACCTGTTACTGTTACCTATCAGATCAGACCCTAATCTGCCCCTTGCGGGCACCCAATCACCCGCCCACACGCTCAGATTGCCCTCAGACCCCCCCTTATCAATTCGCCAGTGCATTAATTACATCTGTCCTTCCCTGTAATAACCCACTGATCACCTGTCAATCACCTGCCAATCACCTATCACCCATCAATCACCCCCTGTCACTGCCACCCAACAATCAGCCCCTAACCTGCCCCTTGCGGGCAATCTGATCACCCACCCACACCAATAGATCGCCCGCAGATCCGACATCAGATCACCACCCAAGCGCAGTGTTTCCATCTATTCTCTCCTCTAAACACCCACTAATTACCCATCAATCACCCATCAATCACTCCCTATCACCACCTGTCACTGTTACCTATCAGATCAGACCCTAATCTGCCCCTTGCGGGCACCCAATCGACCGCCTACACGCTCAGATTGCCCTCAGACCCCCCCTTATCAATTCGCCAGTGCAATATTTACATCTGTTCTCCCCTGTAATAACCCACTGATTACCTGTCAATCACCTATCAATCACCCATCAATCACCCCCTGTCACTGCCACCCATCAATCACCCCCTGTCACTGCCACCCATCAATCACCCGCTGTCACTGCCACCCATCAATCAGCCCCTAACCTGCCCCTTGCGGGCAAACTGATCACCCACCCACACCAATAGATCGCCCGCAGATCCGACATCAGATCACCACCCAAGCGCAGTGTTTCCATCTATTCTCTACCCTAAACACCCACTAATTACCCATCAATCACCCCCTGTCACTGCTACCTATCAGATTAGACCCCTATCTGCCCCTAGGGCACTCAATCACCCGCCCACACCCTCAGAATGCCCTCAGACCCCAGCCCTGATCACCTCGCCAGTGCATTGCTTGCATCCATTCCCCCCTCTAATCACACCTTGAGACACCCATCAATCACCTCCTGTCACCCCCTAGCACACCTACCCATCAGATCAGGCCCCAATTTGCCCCGTGTGGGCTCCTGATCACTCGGCCAAACCCTCAGACCCCCTTCCGATCACCTCCCCAGTGCATGGATTGCATCTATTTTCCCCTCTAACCACCCCCTGAGACACCCATAAATCACCTCCTGTCACCCCCCTAGCACTCCTATCCATCAGATCAGGCCCAATACAACCTGTCATCTAAAAGGCCACCCTGCTTATGACCGGTTCCACAAAATTCGCCCCCTCATAGACCACCTGTCATCAAAATTTGCAGATGCTTATACCCCTGAACAGTCATTTTGAGACATTTGGTTTCCAGACTACTCACGGTTTTGGGCCTGTAAAATGCCAGGGCGGTATAGGAACCCCACAAGTGACCCCATTTTAGAAAAAAAAGACACCCCAAGGTATTATGTTAGGTGTATGACGAGTTCATAGAAGATTTAATTTTTTGTCAAAAGTTAGCGGAAATTAATTTTTATTGTTTTTTTTTCACAAACTGTCATTTTTCACTAACTTGTGACAAAAAATAAAATCTTCTATGAACTCGCCATACACCTAACGGAATACCTTGGGGTGTCTTCTTTCTAAAATGGGGTCACTTGTGGGGTTCCTATACTGCCCTGGCATTTTAGGGGCCCTAAACCGCGAGGAGTAGTCTAGAAAACAAATGCTTCAAAATGACCTGTGAATAGGACGTTGGGCCCCTTAGTGCACCTAGGCTGCAAAAAAGTGTCACACATGTGGTACCGCCGTACTCAGGAAAAGTAGTATAATGTGTTTTGGGGTGTATTTTTACACATACCCATGCTGGGTGGGAGAAATTTCTATGTAAATGGACAATTGTGTGTAAAAAAATCAAACAATTGTCATTTACAGAGATATTTCTCCCACTTAGCATGGGTATGTGTAAAAATACACCCCAAAACGCATTATACTACTTCTCCTGAGTACAGCGGTACCACATGTGTGGCACTTTTTTACACCCTAAGTACGCTAAGGGGCCCAAAGTCCAATGAGTACCTTTAGGATTTCACAGGTCATTTTGCGACATTTGGTTTCAAGACTACTCCTCACGGTTTAGGGCCCCTAAAATGCCAGGGCAGTATAGGAACCCCACAAATGACCCCATTCTAGAAAGAAGACACCCAAAGGTATTCCGTACGGAGTATGGTGAGTTCATAGAAGATTTTATTTTTTGTCACAAGTTAGCGGAAAATGACACTTTGTGAAAAAAAACTATTAAAATCAATTTCCGCTAACTTGTGACAAAAAAATAAAAACTTCTATGAACTCACCATACTCCTAACGGAATACCTTGGGGTGTCTTCTTTCTAAAATGGGGTCATTAGTGGGGTTCCTATACTGCCCTGGCATTTTAGGGGCCCTAAACCGTGAGGAGTAGTCTTGAAACAAAAATGACCTGTGAAATCCTAAAGGTACTCATTGGACTTTGGGCCCCTTAGTGCAGTTAGGGTGCAAAAAAGTGCCACACATGTGGTATCGCCGTACTCGGGAGAAGTAGTACAATGTGTTTTGGGGTGTATTTTTACACATACCCATGCTGGGTGGGAGAAATACCTCTGTAAATGACAATCTTGATTTTTTTACACACAATTGTCCATTTACAGAGATATTTCTCCCACTCAGCATGGGTATGTGTAAAAATACACCACAAAACACATTATACTACTTCTCCTGAGTACGGCGATACCACATGTGTGGCACTTTTTTGCACCCTAACTGCGCTAAAGGGCCCAAAGTCCAATGAGTACCTTTAGGATTTCACAGGTCATTTTGAGAAATTTCGTTTCAAGACTACTCCTCACGGTTTAGGGCCCCTAAAATGCCAGGGCAGTATAGGAACCCCACAAATGACCCCATTTTAGAAAGAAGACACCCCAAGGTATTCCGTTAGGAGTATGGTGAGTTCATAGAAGATTTTATTTTTTGTCAAAAGTTAGCGGAAATTGATTTTAATTGTGTTTTTTCACAAAGTGTCATTTTCCGCTAACTTGTGACAAAAAATAAAATCTTCTATGAACTCGCCATACTACTAACGGAATACCTTGGGGTGTCTTCTTTCTAAAATGGGGTCATTTGTGGGGTTCCTATACTGCCCTGGCATTTTAGGGGCCCTAAACCGTGAGGAGTAGTCTTGAAACGAAATTTCTCAAAATGACCTGTGAAATCCTAAAGGTACTCATTGGACTTTGGGCCCTTTAGCGCAGTTAGGGTGCAAAAAAGTGCCACACATGTGGTATCGCCGTACTCAGGAGAAGTAGTATAATGTGTTTTGTGGTGTATTTTTACACATACCCATGCTGAGTGGGAGAAATATCTCTGTAAATGGACAATTGTGTGTAAAAAAAATTAACAAATTGTCATTTACAGAGATATTTCTCCCACCCAGCATGGGTATGTGTAAAAATACACCCCAAAACACATTATACTACTTCTCCTGAGTACGGCAATACCACATGTGTGGCACTTTTTTGCAGCCTAACTGCGCTAAGGGGTCCAAAGTCCAATGAGCACCTTTAGGCTTTACAGGGGTGCTTACAATTTAGCACCCCCCAAAATGTCAGGACAGTAAACACACCCCACAAATGATCCCATTTTGGAAAGTAGACCCTTCAAGGTATTCAGAGAGGGGCATGGTGAGTCCGTGGCAGATTTCATTTTTTTTTGTCGCAAGTTAGAAGAAATGGAAACTTTTTTTTTTTTTTTTCTCACAAAGTGTCATTTTCCGCTTACTTGTGACAAAAAATAATATCTTCTATGAACTCACTATGCCTCTCAGTGAATACTTTGGGATGTCTTCTTTCCAAAATGGGGTCATTTGGGGGGTATTTATACTATCCTGGAATTCTAGCCCCTCATGAAACATGACAGGGGGTCAGAAAAGTCAGAGATGCTTGAAAATGGGAAAATTCACTTTTGGCACCATAGTTTGTAAACGCTATAACTTTTACCCAAACCAATAAATATACACTGAATGGGTTTTTTTTTATCAAAAACATGTTTGTCCACATTTTTTGCGCTGCATGTATACAGAAATTTTACTTTATTTGAAAAATGTCAGCACAGAAAGTTAAAAAAATCATTTTTTTGCCAAAATTCATGTCTTTTTTGATGAATATAATAAAAAGTAAAAATCGCAGGAGCAATCAAATAGCATCAAAAGAAAGCTTTATTAGTGACAAGAAAAGGAGCCAAAATTCATTTAGGTGGTAGGTTGTATGAGCGAACAATAAACCGTGAAAGCTGCAGTGGTCTGAATGGAAAAAAAGTGGCCGGTCCTTAAGGGGTAGAAAGCCCTAGGTCCTCAAGTGGTTAAAGTAACTCTGCAGCGAAAGGGATAGAGAGGCTGTGAAACTGCCATATTTGTTTTCTTTTAAACAATACCAATTGCATGGTTGCCCTACTGAGGTTTCTGGATTCTATAGTGTTTTACTTGCACACCTAAAGGCCTGTACACATGCTAGATGGATGCCGTCTGACTGGGAACAGGATCAGATTCCTCGGGCGACATCACTAGGGCCAGGCTGTACAGATGCATAGTTAGCCTGCAGGCTAACAACGTGTACAGTTACGAGCGGGGAAGGGGGCAGAGGGCTGACAGAGAAGCACAGTTGTGACGCCGCATGGCGGATGGGAAGAACAAAGCTATTGTCTTTTTCTTGGCCACATTGATCTGCCTGGTGGGCAATGGTCGGGGGCGGACACTATCAGCCACCTCAGCCAACATTAATCTAGTGTGTGTACAATCCTCAAGATAAGCATGTAATTAGTGTGGTCAAGCTTGAGTCAGAGCACCTGATCTGCATGGTTGTTCTGGGCTAGTGGCAGCTGTACAGCCAGGCAGGTTAAGGAGTGACATGAGAGCTTTAGAATACATTTAAAGTGGATCAGAGATTAACTTTTACTCATTGCATAATTGCGTTTCTTTCATATAGTTTATAGGGCATTCCTCAAGCCAAATACTTTTTTTTTGGTTTTAATACTCTAATTCCCTATAAACTAAACAAGCCTCGCCCACAGCTTCTCCAGAGTGTCTTGGCACTCTCAGACCCATGTAGCAAGGGCCTATGGGAGCTCAGTCTGGGCAGGAGGAGGATTTCAGAGGCACAGGGGAGGGGGGAGGAGTGAAGTTTTCACGGGCTGATTGCCTGTGTGTCAAATGACAAACAGAACATGGCCGCTCTCATTGTATCATAGGAATAAATAATCATAAACTCTTGAAGCTGTTTGCAGCTAGACTGGCTCTGTAAACTTTAGATAAGATATATAGACAAATTACTTGTTATAGTTAGTTTTTCATCTCGGATCCACTTTAACCAACAATTATATGAGCTTGTATACCATTTTCTTTAGCAACCATTGCTAAGACTTACTAAAACCAAGTGATCACTGCTATTGATTTTGGTTTTAAAGCAAAACTATACCAAAAGAGGAACTACTTTGTTAGAGTAGGATTGGGTCTGGCTCCAAGCACATCCTTACACCATGGCAAAATGGATTAATAAAGTATACTGTGCATACAATTTGAGGAGATTTAAGTAGGTTGTAGCCAAAACATCAAATGTTCCCATAAGGAACCCATCAGACAGTGCGTATTGGCTGGTCATGTGTAAAAACAGCCATGAGAAAATGAAACTGTTGATTCATCTTTGCAGAGCACGATGTTATGAAAATGCCTGAACACTCTCAATTTGCATTTCAGTGGCATCCGATCATAACCACCTATTAAATTAGCGAATACATTTCAGATTTAAAAAAAACGAAATGGTTTCACAGCTTGTGGCATAAATATATAAAAAAGGAAAGAAATGACACACCATGAAATTTGTACAATCCTCCAAGATGGTCAAGCAAGGTTTCCAAAGACTTTGAAACAGGAAGCAGCTCCAGGAATCTGTGAATGACAATGTCAAACACAGGCAAGAACCGCAGGCAGACATTTCCAAAGTAGATTGGCAGGTACTGGGGCTGAATCTGCACTGGTGGATTTACTTGCTCTGCAAGGCCTTCAAAATACAGCTTCTCTGGATATTTCTAGTAAACGAAAAAGAAAAAAAAAAAAAGGAAGGAAAAAAAAGATAAGTTTCTATAACTTCTGCATTGTTTGTGTGAAAATAAGGCAGAGATCAGCTGTCAGCCATGCCTTACCAGACAAGGGTTCAACCATACCACACAATGTAAGTGTACACAATGGATGGGGGAAAAAAATGATCTCTCAGTGCCCGTTCTCACATGAGCGGGAATCGCGGGATTCCCGCTCACGGCAAACCGCTAGCGGTTCTGAAAGAACCGCTACACAATGTAGCGAGTGGCAGTGTTCTCACTGCCGCGGTTGCGGTTAGCGATAACCGCAACCGCTCTGCATGCAGCAGTTTGCCGGCGACGAGCGTTCCGCGATTTGCGATCATGATTAGCGTGCATAGCCCGCTAATCGTGATCGCTCCAAAACCGCCGCAGTGTCCCGCAAAATGGCGTTCTGCGATTTTAAGTGTGAACGGGCCCTCAGTGGTACAAAACAAATCAAACTACTACAACAAAGAACACTAGAATGGAGAACTGTATAAAAAAAATCTATGTTCAAATTATTTCCCATTAACTGAATTGAAATATGTTCTCTGTGGAATTTTAAAAGGAAAATATAAACAAATCAATAAAAGTCTATAGCTAGAAGTATTAATCCTATTTTATGGCGCCCCAGGGTAAAACCAATCGCCTACTAAGTTAATATGTATGAAAACTACTTTTACTGAAAGCCAATAAATAAATAATCCAACAGACTTGCCAACATTCGCTCAAGCCAAAACTTAAGATGGCCCTATTAAAACAACCTCCTAAGATCTGTACAGACGGTTCAACAAATGGGAACTGCCCATATAAAGTAGAACCAAGAGATTGCTAGTTACTGCTTTTTATTGTACAGTTGCAAGAAAAAGTAAAAGTGAACCCTTTGGAATTACATGGATTTCTGCACAAATTGGTTATAAAAATGTGATCTGATCTTCATCTAAGTCATAACAATAGACAATCACAGTCTGGTTAAAATAATACTACACAAATAACTTAAATTGAATAATTGGTTGAACTTCCTTCAATTTAATAATTGGTTGAACCTTCTTTGGCAGCAATAACTTCAACCAAACATTTCCTGTAGTTGCAGATCAGATGAGCACAACGGTCATGAGTAATTCTTGACCATTCCTTTTACAAAACTGTTTCAGTTCAGCAATATTTTTGGGATGTCTGGTGTAAATTGCTTTCTTGAGGTCATGCCACAGCATCTGAATTGGGTTGAGGTCAGCATCTCAATCGGGTTGAGGTCAGGACTCTGACTGGGCCACTCCAGAAGACGTATTTTCTTCTATTTAAGCCATTCTGTTGATTTACTTCTATGTTTCGGGTTGCTGTCATGTTGCAACACCCATCTTCTGCTGAGCTTCAGCTGGTGGACAGATGGTCTTAAGTTCTCCTGCAAAATGTCTTTATAAACTTGGAAATTAATTTTTCCTTCGATGATACCAATCCGTCCAGGTCCTGATGCAGCAAAGCAGCCCCAAACCATGATGCCACCACCACCACCACCATACTTCACAGTTGGAATGAGGTTTTGATGTTTTGTTGCTGACACTCTAGGATTCTTCTTCACCACATTGAGCATTCTGCGCTGTGCTCTTGCAGTCATCTTTACAAGATGGCCACTCATAGGGAGAGTAGCAGCAGTGCTGAAATTTCTCCAGTTACAGACAATTTCTCTTACCGTGGACTGATGAACTGCAAGGCTTTTGGAGATACTTATATATGCCTTTCCGGCTTTATGCAAGTAAACACTTCTTAAATCGTATGTCATCTGAGGCATCATTCACATCAGACAATGGTTCTAGGGAAAAGCACACCCAAAACTGGTGTGAGTTTTTTTCTTATAGAGCAGGGCTGCTGTAACCGACACCTCCAATCTCATCTCATTGATTGGACTCCAATTAGCTCTTGGAGATTTCATTAGTCTAGTCTTAGCTCAACACACACCATACAATCTTGGTTGTTCAATCTTACCACTTTCATGTAGTATAAGAGCTTATCCAATCAATCATTCAAGGTATTTTCAATCTGTTGGCCCTTATACTACATAGATTTGGTAAATCTGTACAACCAAGATTGTATGGTGTGTGTTGAGCTTTTAGAATTCACATACTTTTTCACCTGCACTCTGAATGTTTACATGGTGTGTTCAATAAAAAAATGGAAACATTTATTATTTGTGTGGCATTAGTTTAACCTTTTCAGGACCGGCCGCCTACCCCCCTTTAAGGACCAAGGCATTTTGCGCGGGAGAGGGGTGCGTGCGTTTGGGGGGGGGGGGGGTCAGGCGGCCGGATCCCGTGTGTGGCTGGCTGGATTGGTGTCCCCCCATGGTGGCCTGTGCCCCCCCTTCTGCCAGCAGCCTTCACTTACCTTTCAGGCTCCAGCGATGAGCCGCACGGGATCCTCTTCTCCGTTCTGTCTGACGATCAGTTCCGGGTCGCGGCTTGATGAGGTCATCAAGCCTGGAACCGGCGCTGACGTCAGATGGAGCGGAGATGCCGGCCACAGCGGAGGGGGGCGCCGATCGTCGCTGGAACGACAGGGAGGTGAGTGGATCCTCTTTTTTCCCCCCTGCCTGCCGCCGTCAAACTGATCACTACGATCTGACGGCGATCGTAGTGATCATGTGATCAGCAGCCATACGCGATGGCTGCTGATCACTCGGGGGAGATGTCGGCTGTCATATGACAGCTTAATCTCCCCCTCCGGGTGCGCACGATCGCGTCGGGAGCGGAAACTGCGGGCCGGCGTAGATCCTACGCCGCATCAGGCTAGAACAGCCACAAGTGCGGCGTAGGATCTCATAGAGGTGGTCCTGAACAGGTTAAGCAGACTGTGATTGTCTATTGTTGTGACTTAGATGAAGATCAGATCACATTGTATGACCAATTTGTGCAGAAATCCATATAATTCTAAAGGGTTCACATACTTTTTCTTGCAACTGTAGATCAATAATAATTTTATACATTTAAACAGTGTAGGTGATTGCTTCTAACTACAACTGCTTAGGACAAGGAAAGCGTTAAAGCTAGATTTATTTTAGCTAGAGACAAGTCGGAAATTATAAATCGAACCATCTATCTGCTGCAAAAAAAACGTATGGTGTATTTCCAGCATAAGAGCGCACCATTTTCATGCATTTTTTTGTATTATCATAAAAAAGGTTAGTACCTTCAAGGTCTACAGACACCAGAACTCCTCTAGTGTCACTTGGAGTCCATGGATATAAACAGAACAATTCAAATTCTCTCTACTATAAGTGATAGTGAGAGTCTTTAAGTCCCTCAGTGACTTTTTGATATCACTGTGACGCAAACAGTGATACCATACTTCTGTTCCCACCCATGCTGATTTGTATACATTTGCATCCACTTAAAGAAAACCTGTGAAAAAGAAATGTGCCCCTGGTGGGTACTTACCTTGGGAGTGGGAAGCCTTCTAATAAGGCTTCCTCCATCCTCCTGTGGCTTCTTATTCCAGTGCTGGCTCCTCCGAACAGCAAAAAGCATAATATTTACAATTTGGAAATAGCCAAGCCCGAATAGTTCCACTCTACTGCGCAGGCGTGAGTCACCTGCGCAGAACGAACTCGATCGAGCTTGGCTAGTCCCGCTGGGGCCCAAGGAGAAGCTGGTACTGCCCCTGTGCAGGAGTGCAGATTGTAAATATTGCCCTGTGCTGCAGCGACACCTGCACATACCACAGACAAGGCTTTTTGGCGGATTTCCGGGCCTGCCAGCGCTGGATCCCAGAGGCTGAAGAGGACAGTAGAAGCCTCCTTAGGATCCAGAGGCTTCCCTCACCCGAGGCAAATAACCCATCCTCCAAGCCCCCCAGGGGCACTTTTTTTTCTTACAGGTACTCTTTAAGGTTGTTCCCAATCCTCCTGCTACTAAGACCACAAAAATAAAAAAGTTATCAGTCCAGACAATATCTGTATTTATAAGGTTCATGCACACTAAATTCATTCCTGAAATTGGAACTCCTAATAAGCAATAACATTGCTTACAGCAGTGAAAATGCAATGCAAACCACTAAAAGTTGTGTGTATGAAACACTTTCATTGCCCCATCAGTCAGTCTGAACAGGTGCCTGCTCAATATTCCAAACCAAAGGGAGCCTGAAGTGAGAAGAATATGGAAGCAGCTTTATAGCCAAACATTTTTAGAATGTTATTAGTGTTTGAGTCACACAACACTCACAATAAGCATGCAACTTATTGCATCAGGATGAGTCACAACACGTGATGTCTATTCACATCCAGGGACAGTAATTCAGAATGAATTGAAGTGGCCAGGCACGTACCAGTTTATAAGTCAACCATGGCACTGTATTCTTCACACTTTAGGTTTCCTTTAAAGTGGACCTGAACTCTTGCACAGGACGTAAGGGGGGGGGGGAAGAGACACCGAGAGCCCAATATAGTGCAGTATGTACTGTAAGGTTAGAGTGAAAGCAGTATAATAGGAATTATACTCACAAAGGTGGGTTACCCTCCAGGCAACCACTGTAAAGGCAGGTGGGGGAGATTAGACCTGACCCCACTCAGGATTAAGAAGTCGCTCTCTTAAGATCGGAAAAAAAGGGGGGCCAAATCCCCTCCACCAGGGGTGGACAATATATGTAAGCAAGGTTACAGAGGCGCCAGAAGTATAAAAATAGGTAAACGAGTTTTAAAATAGGGAGGTAGCAGGTGGACTCACCTCCCTCAAAGCAAACACAAGGAAATGTTGATTTTTCAACACAAAAATGTTTAATCAGATACTCCAATTAATTTGCAACGCGTTTCGTGGGCTCAACCCACTTCATCAGGCTATGGACCGGAGTACAACACTATGAAACCTTAACTCCAGCTGGCCTAAACGAACAGCTGGCAAAAATCTATTAACCAATACCACAGTATATTTTTATACTGTTTGGGTCCTCTCTTTTATCCTCGGTTTTATATGTGTGTTTTTTTATATATGACACAATTTTTTTTTATATTTGTATTCATATGCGTGTATGTGTGCCGATACCAGGATGGGGCATAGTGCTGGTCGGCACGATAAACAACAAAAAAAACCTGTTCCATATTGTCTATATATGTGCTTGAGATAACGACTGGTGTACGCGCATATATGCGCGTGTGTTTCTTTTCTATGTACAGATGTGTGTATGCATATGTTTTTTATGGATGTGTATACATATACATATGTGTATGTGTGTGTGTTATATATGTTGTTAGATCAACGCATGTTTTTATGACATTTCTTTATGTCATTTTTTTTATGTCATTTCTTATAGAAAAACTGCAATCAGTTCTACTTTACCTTGTGTATGAAATTTTTTTTCATGTATGTTAATGTTTTTAAAGAGACACTGAAGCGGAAAAAAAATAATGATATTATGATTTGTATGTGTAGTACAGCTAAGAAATAAAACATTAAGATCAGATACATCAGTCTAATTGTTTCCAGTACAGGAAGAGTTAAGAAACTACAGTTGTTATCTCTATGCAAACAAGCCATTAAGCTCTTGGTCATTGGCCTGCCCGGATGCGTACTAATGGACGCTTCCGTCCAAACAGCTCTGCCCCTTTTTTTGACATAACGGCCAATGAAAATCCACAGATGGTCGCCGTCATCGAGCGCGCGGCCCGGGCTCGGCGCCTTCTGTTAACATCACACGGAGCTGACGCTCCGATAGGGTAATTGAGTGAATTAACCAATTAACTAAACTATATAATGGCAGGAAACTGTCGGCACGGCACAGAGGCGCTAAGCTGACAGATCCTGCATACAAGGTAAGAGCTATTTCAATTAAGCACTTTATTATAATATTAAGTCTCATCACTTTTTTAATAACTTTGGCAAATAATATTAATACTTTACTAATACTTTACAAATAGTTAATTTCACGTTCCCAAACAGTTACCGTATTTTGCGCCGAATAAGACGCTCCGGAATATAAGACGCACCCAGGTTTAGAGGGCAAAAACCAGAGAAAAAAATATATATACTAAACCTGGTGCGTCCATATTCCAGGAGAGTCTTGTACATGTTACCCCTCAAATGTTGTACTCCTGTGTCCCATTGTCTCCCCATGTGTCCTCTGTGTCCCCAATACCTGCCCCATGTGTCACCCATGCCTGCCCTATGTGTCCACCATGCATGCCCTATGTGTCCTCTGTGTCCCCCATACCACCCCATGTGTCACCCATGCATGCCTCATGTGTTCTCTGTGTCACCCATGCATACCCCATGTGCCATCTGTGTGTCCCTCATACATGCTCCATGTGCCCTGTGTCACCCATGCCTGCCCTATGTGCTTGCCGTATGTGTTCTCTGTGTCCCCCATACCTGTCCCATGTGTCCTCTGTGGCAACCAGGCATGTCCCATGCGTCCTCTGTGTGTCCCTCATGCCTGCCCCCATGTGCCTGTGTCCCCATGTGTCACCTATGCATGCCTCATGTGTCCCTCATGCCAGCCCCATGTGTCCGTGTCCCCCATGTGTCCTCTGTGTCACCCATGCCTGCCGTGTCCTCTATGTGTCCCTCATGCCTGCCCCATGTGCCTGTGTCCCCCGTGTGTGTGTAAATTGTGGCTGCACCCGACGTATGCCTCTGCCCGCTCCCCATGCCTGTAATGTGTCTGGCGTGTGTAATATGTTCCCTCCCGCTGTGTGCCTGATCTCTGCGTACCCCCGCTAGTGTATAATATGCCCGCTCCCCCGCCTGCCTTATCTCCCTCCCCCATGTGGTTGCTGGCCCCCCCCCCCGGGTGTTAATCTGCAGCGGCTTACCTCTCCGCCATGCCCGCGAGGATTGGAGACCTTCTTCACAGCCGCGCATCTCGCTCTAGTGATCGGCATGTGAGAATGACGCAATCATCACATGCCGATCACTAGAGCGAGATGCGCGGCTGTGAAGGAGGGCTCCAATCCTCGTGGGCAAGGCGGAGAGGTAAGCCGCTGCAGATTAACACCCGGGGGGGCCAGCAACCACATGGGGGAGGGAGATAAGGCAGGCGGGGGAGCGGGCATATTATACACTAGCGGGGGCACGCAGAGATCAGGCACACAGCGGGAGGGAACATATTACACACGCCGGACACATTACAGGCATGGGGAGCGGGCAGAGGCATATTCCACACAGGCAGGGAATTCCCGACGTGGCGGTGGGTCGCGGTCCGTATCGGCGGGCGTTTCTAAGTCGGAAATTCCCTTCCTTTGCCGTATAAGACGCAGGGACTTTTCTCCCCTATTTTTTGGGGAGAAAAAGTGCGTCTTCTACGGCGAAAAACACGGTACTTTTTTTTTTTTTTAAAAAGAGCTAATCCCACATGTTGTATTTCATACCCCCCTGTTAATCAATCCTTACCTACAACGCGGTGAACATGTTGATTCAATATATGGTGATAAAGAAATTAGCTATCACTTATATAATTTTTTTTATTTCCTTTGATGCTCATTTTTGATCGCTTTTGATCCTTTTGATGTTTATATATTTCTAATGCTACATTGTATCAGGATGCTGAGTGGCCTTGTTTCTCTTGTTTCATAGTGTTGTACTCCGGTCCATAGCCCGATGAAGTGGGTTGAGCCCGCGAAACGCGTTGCAAATTAATTGGAGTATCTGATTAAAAATTTGTGTGTTGAAAAAAACAACATTTCCTTGTGTTTGCTTTGAGGGAGTCAAGTCCACCTGCTACCTCCCTATTTTTAAACTCGTTTACCTATTTTTATACTTCTGGCGCCCTTGTAACCTTGCTTACATATCTTGCACAGGACGGAAGGAAAACAGAGAGACACATGCACCCTGTATGTATTTAGAGAGTTTAGCCTAATTCCCCCTCATATGTGACTAATTACAACTGTAATTTGATCTCTCATCTGTGTCGGCTTGCAGCTAATTTGTAGACACAGGTTGTTAACTATGTCTGCTTCCATGAAAGCAGGAAGTAGACACTGCAGATTATGAGATTTGTATCAGCTGTTGCTTAGCTCTTAGAGCAGAGAGGAAGTTCTTTTTTAAATGGAGCCACAGTGAACCGCAAATCAGGTAACACCATTGTAATTTTGAAAGAAAGCATGGAGTGCTAGTTTCATAGTGCCATAAGAAACAATATGCTAGCATTTTCACTGACAGATCAAATTATATCAGTTTCTGGCTGGATTCTTGGACAAGAGCCGTAGGCCATCATTAGAACAGGTGAAAATAGCTGCCACTTCTAGTCCCTGTAATAAAAACAGCATGTCTTTCTGATGTAAGAAGGTAATGGAGAGATGTTAAGGTTGAATTACATTGCATGAAAATCACAGCAAAGTTAAATATAAAGGAACAACAAGATTTGAGGATACTTGTCTTTCATTGGTTATGTAGCATTGCAATCATCTGATGAGCAGTACCTTATGGTAATTCATGTGCTTGTTATGCCAGTCATTCTGCAGCCAGTGCTCTGGGGAGTTCTCCTTCACAAAGTCGCTCACTCTATTTCTGAAGTCATTTGGTTTCAGAAGAAGTAACTGAATAATGAAGTAGCACACCTGTGCCTCATTTCCTTCATGGCTTCTCATAGCCTATAGATAGAAACATCTATCACTCATCTAGAAAAAAAAGTTTAGCATGCAAGGTTTGTCTAGCTATTCAGATTAAAATAAAGCTGTCTTAGGCTTTGGAAATGTGTAGCACAAGCCCATCAAAATAATGTATAATCCAAATATGTGTTTAAACCCCCCTACCTTTCATGATATAACCACAGAAAACCTTACCAAGCAAAGGATCAGTCTGTCTAGAGTGACAATGTTGTATTTCCACACCATGTCATTCAGCATTTCAATACACTTGTTCAGCTGCTGGCCTCCTGCTGAGGTAGAGAACTCGTACACCAAAAAATCTGCAAATGTCCGCACGTGAGCAACAAGGGCCCTGGCTCCAATCCTCTCTAGAACTCTAGAAAATATATCATCACAAATACATTACTTTTTATGCCTTCAATAGCAATATAAAATACCTTGCAAGTTTATAAACCAGTTGCTTATGCACTAACAATATAAATGCATCAGATACGTTCACAATTCCCAATGCCCTCCAACATGAAAGTTCTTTAGACAAAATACCCAAACAAAAATCTGTTTAGGCAGACAAATTTTTTTTTTTTTTTTGACAAAAAAAGTTTGTTGTCTGGGAGGTGGCCTAAGAACCACATGTGGAGGGCAGAACCACTTTCTTTTCAAATAATTTTTATGACTTTGAACCCTTTTCTTTCTTCAAATAACATGACCATGGTCATGACCTGTTGGTTAACATACAATTTGATTACTTACCTTAATATATACTGTATGTATTTACTGTCTTTGAACTTCAAAGTGATATGCATGATATATAATTACTTAAAGAACAACTGCAGTGAAAAGAAAAATAAATAAAATTGCTTATTTTACAATATTCAGTTATAGATTATGGTCATGGCATCTATTTGAGACAAGGTGAAGATTTAAGTTCCTTTAACATAATAAACGTACTATTCCGTTAGGTGGCGTTAATTACTATTCCCCCTCCAGGCCACCATGGATAGTAGTGAAAGATGCAACTCTGGTGGAGTTTTATCGCCACCTAGTGGATGTGCCCGGCTAACGGAAAAGAACCATAAAAAAAATTGTGTAATACGATTTTTTACAGAAAAGAAAAAACAAAAAAAAGTTTACTCAATTTTGAGACTTGCTGCAGATTTGGATATGCCAAATGTATTGTTACAACATTCTGGATGAGAAATGTAAGATGTACACAGAAAACAGAAGGCGTTAAAAGAAGCAAAAGTTACCTGTATCCAATCTGGTTAATCTGGTCAGTTTCCAGAAGCATCTTCCAGAGCAAGCAAAGGAACAGGGGTGGAGAGCCCTGCAAGGAAAAGTGTGTGATGATGTCATTTTCGTTGGTCATTGACTTCCACTTTCTATACTCTTCTTCCACATTCTTCTTCAAGTTAAAGCGACTCTCCTGCGGCACATTGTTCTGCTTAAAGAAAGCCTGCAAAAAATATAGATTTTGTGTAACTTTTTGTATTAGAATACAAAACATTCATCATACAGTAATATGAAGCATAAAAAAAACAGTATTCCCTAAATTTGCACAGGTTATTGATATTTTATACGTAGATAGAAAAACTGGCTAAGTCTTTCAGCATGTCCAATTGATGGCAAACAGGCTACAGATGTAGAGGGACACCTGTAGTTACACAGAACAGTATCAAGCGATTGTTTTGGGTGATGGAAATTGTGATGTAGTGTCAACAAAGCCTCACACTATACAACAGGCATGCACCTCCGGGCAATCGGCCCTCACCTTCTACGGCATCACACTGGCTCTCCAGGTGATCATTATACGCTGTATAGCTATGAGGTGTCAGGAAACCTGAGGAGCAGGGAGCTAGTGGGACACTGCAGTTGGTGAGGTCCGATTGCCTGGAGTGCCCGTCTGTTGTCTGAGCTATGCAGGCGAGAATCCATTTGTGTATATGATATACCGGAGAGATTTTTAAGCAAGCTCAATATTATTGGACCGTGGAATTAAAAGCAATGGGTTTCATACTATTTTGCCTTTGTGGTGCATCCTGAGCACATGGAGTGGAGGATCAGAGATTACAAATTGATGAATGACAACTGAAGTGAGAGGGATATGGAGGCGGCCATATTTATTTCCTTTTAAGCAATACTAGTTGCCTGGCAGCTCTACTGTCCTGTATGGCTGCAGATGAGTCTGAATCACACACCTGAAAAAAAAAAATATGCAGCTTGTCAGATCTGATATCAAAAAAGCCTGATCTGCTGCATGCTTGTTCAGGGTCTATGGCTAAAAGTATTAAAGGCAGAGGATAAGCAGGATAGCCAGGCAACTAGTATTGCTTAACTGGAAATAAATATGTCAGCCTCCAAATACCTCTCACTACAGTTGTCCTTTAACCACCCTGGCGTTCTATTAAGATCGCCAGGGCGGCTGCGGGAGGGTTTTTTTTTAATTAAAAAAAAACTATTTCATGCAGCCAACTGAAAGTTGGCTGCATGAAAGCCCACTAGAGGGCGCTCCGGAGGCGTTCTTCCGATCGCCTCCGGCAAGCATAAGTAACAAGAAAGGCTGCAATGAGCAGCCTTCCTTGTTTGGCTTTCCTCGTCGCCATGGCGACGAGCGGAGTGACGTCATGGACGTCAGCCGACGTCCGCCGCCTCCGATCCAGCCCTTAGCGCTGGCCGGAACTATGTGTTCCGGCTGCGCAGGGCTCAGGCGGCTGGGGGGACCAGGCAGCACACACGGCTGGCAAAGTGCAGGCTGCGTGTGCTGCTTTTTATTTCATCAAAATCGGCCCAGCAGGGCCTGAGCGGCACCCTCTGGTGGTAATGGACGAGCTGAGCTCGTCCATACCGCTAAGGTGGTTAAAGTGTACCAGATACAAAGCGAATGAAAAGTTGTGTACATACCTGGGGCTTACTCCAGCCATCTCTGCACTCACTTGTTAGGTAGAATCCCTGTTAGTTTGGCAAGTCGGGGCCAGTCGGCGTTGTTCACCCGTGTGCACCCCCGTCATGCTCCCGCGGCTGGGAGCATCCAGCGCGGTAATACTGCGCTGGGTCGCACAAGGCCGGGTCACGCATGCCCCAACCAAGCTAATGCGGCTTCTACTGAACAAGCGAGAAGGCAGGGGAAGACGGCGTGGGACCAATCAGTGCAGAGGTTGCTGGAGGAGGCCCAGGTATGTATAAAACTTTTATTTCACTTCGCCTCAGGTTTCCTTTAAGCATTATTTCCACTAGCCTTAATTTGGAGTAGCAGAATATGTGGTGAGCGGCATGCCAGCCATCTGCAGACACTGGCGATCTTGACTGCAGACACCTCTCTTCTTTCGCCTCCTTGCCACTCCTTGTAGGCAGCAAACCCCTTTCATACTTACATTGTAGCATTCAGGAGAAAGACTGCTATAGCTCCAATCACAGTTGCTATTGTTCCTCCTGCATGTCTTATCACCTTTGAGTCCCAGCTGCAGTATATTTTGTGTCCCCATGTAGTTGAAGCCCGCAACCTTACTTGACCCGATCCCTATTGCCAATATAAATTTTGCAAAGAGAGGGGACTAGCAAGTGGAAAGTAGGAGAGATATCTACAGTGACCTTAAAGTGTATGGGAGCTAAGAAAATCTAAAGAATCAATACTTACCCGCGACTTCCTCCAGCCGTATAAGCACGCGAGTCCCTCGCCGTCCTCCCGTGGTCTGCCGTTCAGCCGCGTCAGCAGAGGCGGGACAAGGTCCTTCAGCACCCAAGGCTGAGACAGCAAAGTGCACCCCTCCATCACTCTCACCCCAGCCGTCACACTGATTGCTATTAGACTAATAGGTGCCCCAGGGCCCCCAACCTCCCTGACACCTTAATCTCTAGTTATCTGGCTTGCAGTCACTGTCATATATCACCTTTTCTTATTTCTGTCTGCTTCAAACACAATTGGGAATGACATCTGAATGAATTGTGCGCCCCCTCCTACACTGCGCCCTGAGGCTGGAGCCTCTCCAGCCTCGGCCCGGCACGTCAGTCGTGGCCTCTGCGCATGTGCGGGAGGTCCGCACATGCTCAGAAAGCCACGACTGATGCGACTGATCCTGTTACCGGGGCTGATCGCGGCTGAATGGCCGACCGCTGGAGGATGGCAAAGGACTTACACACGATTATGGGGCTGGAGGAAGTCGCGGGTAAGTATTGATTCTTTAGATTTGTTCAGCTTTGGTTTACTTTAAGATAGTTACAGTGACTCTCTCCTGAAGTCTTCACTGGAGACCGTGGCACTATTGGTGCTTTTGAACAATATTTTGTTTCCACCTTTATTAGGTATCCAAATGGTAATTACAGACAGGCAGGAAATACAGAGCGAGTACTAGAGGTGATGAAGGGCCTTGTACAATGCAACATGGGGGTAGGGGCTTCACCAAGACCCTAAGCTGAAATACCAAAGATGACAGAATCACATATAGGGCTATTCATGTATAGCAAATATGTCTTTGCCACACGTGGATGTCTGCACATGTGATTCTAGCAACTTAGGTATTCGTGTGTGCAACAGGATTAACTCACACTAACTCCAGAATAAATATATTATCTACTTTTGTTTACATTCCATCTCCCGAGGAAGCGAACGTTGCTCACGAAATGTGTTGAGAGAAATTAGTGGATGAGTGATGCTGGCGCAGAGGTATTTTTATGCTTTGTAAAACTTGAGGGTAACTTAGCAGCACATGACAGCATTTGCTATTGTATTACTGGTAAATGTCTGCTTAGAATTGTACTGATTATATGGACACCAATGTATTATGTTCTCAATCTGTGGTTTAACTATCTAAAAAACAATACATGAAGGTTGTTGAGAGTTAAATATTGTTACAATTAATCCAGTTAATCCAGTTAAGGAACTTCAGCCTAAATAAAGATACTGTCAATAAATTAGATTAGTTATGTTAATTTAAATAGATAGGTAATATAATCTCTTACCCACCCTGTTTTAAAAGAACAGGCAAATTTTTGTGATTTCATGGGGGCGGCCATCTTTTTGGTTTAAAGGAGGCGACAGGGAACATGAGACACAGTTCCAACCATCCTGTGTCCTAATCACTCCTATCAGCTGTGCGGTAGGCAGTGAGAACAACATCAGAAATCCCATCATGCTTTGCACAGCATCAGGAGAAAAATGCCCAAGCAAATGTATTTGATGGGGCGGAGCTTAGCTTCCGTGCAGCTAAAAATGAGGCTTAAGTAAGAAAAACAAAGTTCTGATACTGTGAAACTGTTAAACACCAAGCCTTTTCAGTGCTGCTGAGTAGATTTTTAGTCTGGAGGTTCACTTTAACCCTTTGCACTCGTATGTACCGCATAGTGGGACATCGCTTATTTCCCGTTGCACTCGTATGTCCCGCAGAGCTGGACATAAATATAGTAGCGGTTTGCAGGCACATTGGTCCCCCAACAATGCCGGATCTCTCTCCCCTAGCGTGCCCCAGCATGTAGACTACATGCCCACACCGTTAGTACCCCCCTGGCTGAAACCGGAAGTGCGCGATCAGCGCTACCAGGAAGTGACCAATGCATTGAATTTTACTGGCATTTTCCTTGCTGATTCCTTGATGATTCCTTTCTGCAGATTCATTACAGATTGCTTGCATAGGGGATCAATGGCATCCTATGCAATGGACGTGGAGGAGCATCTAAATAGTAGCCAGCATTTCATTGCTCCAATTCCCAATTGAAATACCAAAGATTGCATCGTGTGTAGTGACATGAAGACACCGGGTGGCAGGCATAAAACCACCTATTATTGCGAAACTTGCTCACGCAAGCCAGGATTACACCCTGGAAATTGCTGTAAAATTTACCATACCTTGGCTTTCTTCTCTGCTACCAGCCAATTAGAAGATGCCAAACTGTCCAAATAAGGTATTAAATTAAACGTTATAATGTGTTCTTTAAAATAAGATATACTATGTTACTATGTTATGTTCAATGTTAAAATGGGAGAGAGAGTGAGAGGGAGAGTGCATTTCTGTAAAAAAAACAAACAAAACAAGCAGAAACGACTCCCTTTAGGAAAAAACGGAGTGGAAAGGGTTAAAGTCCCGTATTCTAAGCCCTCTTTGCTTAGCCAATTCGCAGCATGTGATTACATAAGAATGTAAAACTTGCAAGGAAAAAGCAATTTCTTTATAAATAATAACATAATAAATAATTGCTTTATGTGCAATCAGTGAATAATGGCCCCACATAAATACTAAAATGTGTGCTTACTGTAGAAGAAATAGGATTATTGAGTACATTAGGGTGCAGCACATGGCCTCCCTCTAGTGGTTGAGGTCAGTAGAGCATGAAAACACCTACCTGCAGGGGAGCTGGGAAACAGCTGAGTATGTGCAGTGCCCAGTTACAGTAGGTGTACATTATTATTGAGTACATTGGTGTGCAGCACCTGGTCTTTCTCTAGTGACTGAAGTCAGTAGAGCATGAAAACACTTACCTGAAGAGGAGCTGGGAAACAGCTGAGTGTGTGCAGTGCCCAGTTATGTGGCGTGAAGCTGATAATGGTTTGCAGAATGTCTTTACACCAGGTGCCTTGAATTGAATCTGACCCTGTAAAGAAATCTAAAATAAAACTGTCTAATGAAAATAACATATTACTTGAATTCTAGAACTATTACAAAGTTAATACAAAATTAAAGTGTAAATCAAGCTACATTTTTTTTCTCTGGTTACTGACAGTCTGGAGCAAGGTTTATCAGGTGTCTGTCAAGTATTTACAACTGCTGTGGGTATCCTGACTTCCTATTCTCAAAGGCAACATGCACTAAGAAGGCATTAAACAGCAAGCAACCATTCCCAATGGGATATTGGAGAGTAATAAAAAGGTCAGTGTAGGTTTAACCCTTCAACACCTTGTCAAAAGCTAAAATAACACTTCTGCCTGTAGCTTCAAGTTAATCTATACAAAGCACATAAATAAATGATGGTTAAAGTGGACCTGAACACTCTTGCACGGGACAGAAGGAAAACAGAGAAATGCACCCTGTATGTATTTAGAGTGTTCAGCCTGTCTAATTCCCAATCATCTGTGACTAATCACAACAGTAATTTGATCTCTCAGCTGTGTCAACTCAGGAATTTCTGCTACCTCCGCAGAGCAGCTAATTTGTAAACACTGGATGTTAATTCTATATCGGCTTCCATGAAAGCAGGTAGAAAACACACTGCAGATTTATTTCAGGATTTGTATCAGCTGTAACAAATACATGTTTTTCTTTAACGGTTATTATGCTGTGGCTTATCTTTTAGAGCAGAGAGGAAGTTCTGGGTTCAAGTCCACTTTAAAGGCTCTCTTTTAACTGTGCCCCATTATGTACGTGTAACATCTTGTATCCCTTCATTAGCATAGTTCTAAGGAATTACATACCCTACACTTAACCTCATGCAATACACACATATACCTAAAACTTACCTACGTGCTATACACATATATACCCTACATTTATCCTCAGGCTATACACCCATATACCCAACACTTACCCATATGCTACATACACACACACACACACACACACACACACACCCTATAGTTACTCATACACTGTACACACATATACACTACACTTCATGACATGCTATATACCTTACACTAATCCACACACTCTGCACTCATACAGCATACACTTAATAGCACACTTAAAGGAGTTATCAGGCGAATCTTAACAAATAAGTGCTACTTACCCAGGGCTTTCTCCAGCCCCAATCTCTCAGCATGTCCCTGCCGAAGCTCTGCAGTCAGCCGTTTGTCGCCGTTGCCTCCCGGTCCCCGGCGATGAAGTCAGGCCGACCTCCAGGTCGGCCTGTACTGCGCCTGCGCGAGCAGCGCTGTCAATCACCGCCACGTGGACCGGAGCGGACTGCGCAGGCGCAGTAGTTCTGGGGGTCGGCTTGACATCATCGCTGGGGACCGAGAGGCAGCGGCGGCATATGGAGGATATGGAGGTTTTCTTTTAAACAATACCAGTTGCTTGGCAGTCCTGCCGATCTCCTTGGCTGCAGTAGTGGCTGAATCACACACCTGAAACAAGCATGCAGCTAATCCAGTCTGACTTCAGTCAGCGCACCTGATCTGCATGCTTGTTGAGGGGCTGTGGCTACAAGTATTAGAGACACAGGATCAGTAAGAGAGTCAGGCAACTGGTAATTTTTTAAAAGGGAAAAATCCATACCCTTCTCAGTTTAGGTTCCCTTTAATAACACTCAGTTTATACACATATACCCTACACTTATGCACATGCTATAAACACATACAGCCTACTCTTACAGGCTATACACGCATATACCCAGCACTTACACACTGTACACGCATACCAACATATTCATGATTTTGCACATCCCTCTACACTATAGGCTTATACACACACATTTGATAACCATGCCCAGACAGACACCAATCTGCTAGAAGATTTTGCTACATTCTGTTGTCCCCCAACTTTCACCTTGCCCAATGGGCACCACCTGCTAGTAAACATATTCTTCCCTTATTAGTGCAACTGTGCAGATATGGTATTTTTCACTGAGCACATATCAGTTTTCCCAAGGTAATAAAAAAACGTACCAGTGACATGGGTAGCTCTTGCCAGGGTTAAAATAAGCGCTCTGTTCAGCTCCTCTGATTCTGCCGATAGAACAGTTTTGGGATCATTTAAGAAGCGTGTGAACTGTGGCTGCACCTCCGAACTGCCAAGAGCAGTGATTAGTCTCAGTGCTGTGCTCTCAACACTTGAAGCAAGCAAACAGAAAGGACACAAGGATTAGTTTATTGGTATATTGGAAATATACAGGACTTATAGAAATATATTAAAGTAATTATCTTAACGGTACAAACATGACAGGGATATCTGCTAGTTACAGCTATCAAAAGTTTAAGGCTGAATTCACAACATTTTAGTGCGTTCTGCTCTTCCTGTTCAGTAAGCCAGCACCTATTCAGTAGGAGACCTTGGGCAAGACTCCTTAATGAAACCAGAGACTATTTAAACTAAAAGTTTTATACATACCTAGGGCTTCCTCCAGCCCCATAAGCACGGATCGTCGGAGAGATACATAGAGGGTGCACTTTTCTTGCGCAGACTGGCCACAACTGGCCGATGTTACGAGACCCGGTACTGAAGAGGGAGAAGACTGAGGACTGACGTAGAAGCGATCCGTGCGGATGGGACTGGAGGAAGCCCCATGGATGTATAAATCTTTTAGTTTAAATCGTCTCTGGTACACACTACTACTGTCTATAGAACGCATCCTAGTGGCTGCAGCTCTGGCGCCTCCAGTCCACCAAGAGAAAGACAACTTTACTTACGGTAACGTCTTTTCCGGTAGTCAGGAGGACAGCACCCCTGGATGAGACCCGTCTCCCTCCCCACCGTGGACAGGAAACTGCAAGATAAGAATTTGCATAAGCACTGGCAGCCTCCTACATAAAAGGTACCTACTTGCTACTATACCTCAGTTAATAAAAGAGATAACACGGACACTAATGATGCTTATACAAACCTTTGATTCTCCACCCAATAAGGGCGGGTTGTAGGGGTGCTGTCCTCCTGACTACCGGAAAAGACGTTACCGTAAGTAAAGTTGTCGTTCCCGGATCGTCACTCGGACAGCACCCCTGGATGAGACGATATAACAGAGATCAGGATTAGGGTGGGACCACTGCTTGCAGGACCTTTCTTCCAAAGGATAGATCTGCACTTGCTGATATGTTAAGTCGATAATGCTTCACAAAGGTGTTATGACTCGACCATGTTGCAGCTCTGCATATCTGTTCAATAGAGGCCCCTGCCCTCTCTGCCCATGACGTAGAAATACTTCTTGTTGAATGAGCTTTAATAGAAGAAGTTAATGTTTTCCCCTGTGTCTGGTATGCCGACACTATTGACTGTTTAATCCAGCGTGCCAAGGTTGTTTTTGAGGCCCTGCTCCCTTTTGATTTGCCTGCAAATAGAACAAAGATGGAGTCTGACTTTCTCCATGATTTAGTCCTCTCCAGGTATTCCAATAAACATCTTCTTACGTCCAGAGAATGAAGTTTCTTCTCCTTATCATTCGAAGGATTTTCACAGAATGATGGTATATATATCTCTTGGTTTCTGTGAAAGGAAGAAACCATCTTAGGCAAGAATGTTGCATCCGGACGCAATGTAATTCTATCCTCTGAAACCATAAGGTATGGTTCCTTTATGGATAAAGCCTGTAATTCTCCTATTCTCCTAGCTGTAGTAATGGCCAGAAGGAATACAGTCTTTAGCGTAAGAAATTTGTCTGAAATCTGCGATAAGGGTTCAAATGGTGACTCACATAGACCCTGTAAGACAGTATTAAGGTCCCAAGCTGGTACCCTTGATTTTATAGATGGTCTTAGTCTTCTCAGTGCTTGAAAGAATCGAATTATATAGTCTTCATTCGCTAATCTTCTTTCTAAAAACACACTTAAAGCTGAAACCTGAACTTTCAGGGTACTAACACTGAGGCCTTTTTTATATCCACATTGTAAAAACTCCAAAACAGATCTGAGTGACCTATTGCTGACAGACCTGTTAGTACACCAGTCATTAAAGACCCTCCATGCCTTTTGGTAAATTACACGAGTTACCTTTTTTCTACTGTTAAGTAATGTCTCAGCGAGACCATCAGAGAATCCCTTGGACTTCAAGATTCCCCACTCAGGTTCCAGGCTGAGAGGTGAAGAAGATTCAGTTCTGGATGAGACACTGGGCCCTGGGTCAACAGGTCCTGAGTCAATGGAAGGATTATTGGTTCTGATATGGCCAGAGATCGAAGCAATGTGAACCATGGACGTTTGGGCCACATTGGAGCAATCAATATGACTCGTGCTTTGTCCTGGACTATCTTTTTTAATACCCTTGAGAGTAATGGGATTGGTGGAAACGCATACATCATCATACCTGTCCAACTGATTGTGAATGCATCCACTGCCCAAGGAGAGTCCTCCTGGTATAGGGCACAAAATTTCTGACATTTCGTGTTCCTCCTCCTGGCAAATAGATCCAGTTCCGGACTTCCCCAATGTGAGGTTATCATCTGAAATATCTTCTGATCGAGCGACCATTCGTTTTGATTCAACATCTCTCTGCTGAGAAAATCTGCAATCTTGTTTGATATTCCTTTTAGATGAAGTGCTTTTAGTGACTTGAGATTGCTCTCTGACCAAAACATAATTTTTGATGTTTGATTCCACAACCTTTGACTCCTTGTGCCTCCCTGTCTGTTTATGAATGCAACTACTGCTCTGTTGTCGGTCCTTATTGTAACATGGGATCCCCTGATCTGATCCCTGAAATGTAGTAATGCCCTCCATACTGCTTCTAATTCTCTGCTGTTCGAGGATTTGGAACTGATTTGTACAGGCCACTGTCCCTGAGCTGGGAGAGAATCCAGGTGTGCTCCCCATCCCCATAAGCTGGCATCCGTTGTAATTGTCCTCTGTTCTGGATAATTCCATAAACGACCTGTCGAAAAGTGAACCTGGTCCTGCCACCAAAGTAAAGACACTTTTATGCTGTATGGGATCGGTACTCTCTTGTCTAGGACTTTGAGACTTCTGTTCCATGACTGGAGTATCCACAATTGTAGAACTCTTGCGTGGAACTGCCCCCACTGAACTGCCGGAAATGAGGCTGTTAAGAGGCCGAGTACTGCCATTGCTTTCCTCAGTGAAATCGTTCTCGCTTTCTCTTCCTTCATGTGGACCGCAAATCTTAGGTACTGTTGAGATGATGGATGGATAGGTAAGTGGAGGTATGCATCCTTTAGATCTAGGGAGGCAAGAAAATCGTTTTTCTGCAAGAGATGAATCACAGATTTTATATTGTCCATCCTGAATTTTCTGTATTTCACATTTAGATTTAGTTTCTTTAAGTTCAGAATAAATCGGTAATCTCTTTGAGGCTTCTTTACTAGAAACACTGGAGAGTAGAAACCTTCTCCTTTTTGACAATTCGGTACTTCTCTTATCACCCTCTTCTCTAGTAGAGACAGGATCTCGTTTTGTAAGGCTAGACCCTTTCTCTGATCCTGAGGTTGAGGAGTAATGCAAAACTTTACTGGAGGAAGATGGTTGAACTCGATCTGATATCCCTCCAAGATAATTTTTAGCAACCACCGATTTACGAACTGTGGCTGCCATATTTCGTAAAAATTTGCAATTCTCCCCCCTACTGGAATTCTGGCGTCATTGTTTGTCCTGCCTTTTGGCAGGATTGAAATTAGGCTTTGCCTTCTGTGTTCTGTATGGAACCCAACGTCTACCCTTAGAGGACTTAGAGTCCTGTTCTGATCTGTTAGGGGGACGAAAAGGCCGTTTAAATTGAAAAGGTCTTTTCTTATCTGGAAAGTTCTTTTTCCTATCAGCTGTTCTATCCAGCGTGTCATCTAATTTGGAACCAAAGAGAAGACCCCCTTCACATGGAATACCACATAACTTTGATTTTGAGGAATTGTCACCATTCCAAGTCTTGACCCATATTCCTCTTCTGGCCGAGTTAACTAAAGCAGTAGTTCTGGCCGTAAGTTTAACAGTGTCGTCTGAAGCATCCACCATATAGTTAGAGGCATTCAAAACTTTAGGGAAATCATTCAGGATCTCCTCCCGGGGAACCCCAGAAGCAATTTTATTTTGTATTTCTAATAACCATGACTTCAATGACCTACTCACCGCCGTTGAAGCTACAGCAGGCTTGAAGGTTAAAGAAGATGACTCCCATGCCCTGCGTAAGAGATTATCCATTTTTTTATCGATTGGATCCTTCAGACTACCGAAATCCTCAAATAATAAATCGGTTTTCTTTGACACTTTTGAAAATGATGGGTCCAACTTAGGTGGAGTACCCCAAAACCCTTGATCCTCCGGAGAGAAAGGGTAACGGTTAGACAAAGATCTGGGCCAAAAGGCTCTTTTCTCAGGATTATCCCATTCCTTCTTAATCATACCTTTTAAGGTGGAATGGACTGGGATAAACTGAGGCTGAGGGTCCGCCAAAGTCCTGTACATCTCATCCAAAGGTGTCAAAGACTTTTGTTCTGTCTTAATGCCCATTGTATCATACATGGCCCTCAATAAGTCCTTCATTAAATCAGTAGAAAAGGCAAATTTTGGCCTATCCGCATTAGACAGTTCCTCTGTATCTGATGTCTGTTCAAACTCAGAAATTTCCCCGTCAGACAATTCTGATCCTTCTAAGTCACTTTCCCTCCTGCGTTTAGAACCACTAGGTCCCGGTTGGGATAGATTTAACACAGGAGATGTAGGGGTAGTAATTGCTGGTACTGCGTCAATATTCCCACTATTTCCAGGAAGGTCAGACGCGACTAAGGAAGTGGAAGCAATGGCCGAATCCTTAATTTCCTTTATAGCAGTGGACATTTCAGCCCGCATCCAGCCCATCAAATCCTTAAATATAACTGGTGACTCCTCTTTAACCACTTTTTCTGTACAGTTTTGGCATAACTTCTTAGATGATGATGAAGATACACGACTGCCACAAATTGCACACTTTTTCTCAGATCTGCTTGAACTATGCTGACCGGACTGAGTAGCAGGTTTGTCAGATTTGTCCAACTTGTCATGCTTTTTTGGCTATGAAAAAAACACAAACAAGGGACAACTATTACTATGGCTTCTCATACATAAGCAATCAAGCAGGAGTATCACAAGTACCACATCTACTTGCCAGAGAGGGGTCCTGTCCAGACTTAGCAGACTGCAAAGGAGCTGAACTAGAGGCGTCCTCCATGATCAAACATCAAACACTGATTCATGGACTATTAGCACATATATAGAAAGAAAGACCCAGCTGAAACAATTAATGCTGCACCTGCAGTGTAATCACACTAATCAGCCTCACCTTCCTTAATGAATCAGTGTTTCGTACTGATTTCATTTCACCGCCGCGGCCCCTGCCGCTTAATTAGTCAGGCAATTGTTTCTCCGAAACTGGAATCAGCTGTTTTCGCTGATAAGTTTTCCTGCGCCGCGGCCCCTGCCGCCCAGCAGACCTCAGATCACGCGGGACGCCAGCGCGTGATTACCTCCGGGTGACCCGGAAGTAGATTCTTCCATGCGCGCGCCTGCGCGCATAATACTGCTGCCAATGCTGGAGAAGCCTCCCATACGCTGCAGGACTCCGCACTATGCACTGCACAGCTCTATCCGGAGTCCCGCTAACCGCTGCCCCTGCCGACTGACACGGATGGCACCTCTGGAGACCTCTCCCTCTGCTTCCGTCCGGGACAGGAAACTATACTGAGGTATAGTAGCAAGTAGGTACCTTTTATGTAGGAGGCTGCCAGTGCTTATGCAAATTCTTATCTTGCAGTTTCCTGTCCACGGTGGGGAGGGAGACGGGTCTCATCCAGGGGTGCTGTCCGAGTGACGATCCGGGAAAAGCGCATATAAATGTTATTTGTCTTGTCTAAAAAAGTCCACAGGACAGATGTGATGCATTTTCACATGTGGGAAAAAGTAGAAGAACAAGCACAGCATAAAAGGGGCCTTGAACAACAGTTTAGGCAAGTCAGTCTGAACAGCGGTGATGCATCAGCCATTACCAGGGTGACACGTCACTTCAGCAGAGGAGATTGGGGAGCACAGGGAGGGTGCTAGGTGGAGATGCAGAGAGCTTCTCATCCCTGACAATGATCTGTATTTCCCATTATGAGATCGGTATAAGCTTGCACTGCTCTTAGTTTGGAAATTAATCATTTTTAATCGCAAGGAACAGTTTAAAATGATCTTTTTCAGCATATACCAAGAAAATATATACACATTGTATATTCTGGTGTATAATGCTTTTTAACCCAGGAAAATCTTCTCAAAAGTTGGGTGTCATCTTATACGCCGGGTGTCGTCTTATAGGGAGGGTCCTGATATTGCTGAGCCGGAGTGGAAGAATTTGCGGTTGCCGCATATGGTGGGGGAAGCTCAAAAACATCTGCGTCAGCATCCCCGCCGTATGTGGCGACCATATGAAAGCAGCAAGGGCGGTAGAAGAAAATCCGCTCACCAGGATTACTGACAAGAAGGGACTTAACGCGGTCCCAATGACGAGGTGACGGGGGACCTCACTGGGAAAGTGAAAATGAAGGGCGGAGCAAGCTGCAGGTGCCCAGGACACCGAGGGTATGGAGGGGGGGGGGGGGAGAGAGAGAGCAGTGCTTTTCGCAGAAAAACATGCCTTTTTCATCTGACTGGCCAACCCTTGTATCCTATTACCATGCCTCCTTCTCTGCCTCTCAGATCTGACTCCTGAGGACTGCAGTGAAACGACGCAGGCACACATGTGCGAGATCTGAGAGGCAGAGAAGGAGGTAATAGTATACAAGGGTGGGCCAGACGGGTGAAAGAGGCATGTTTGCGCTACTGCTCTGACAGTCTTGGAGACGGATAGCTAACCAATCCAAGCAGGCTTTACCTGTTTATACAGTATAGCACCAGTACATATCATACAGTATACAAATGTCCAACAGTCAAGAGAGGTAGTTTTATACGCAAGTATTTACCAAAATGTATATTTTAGCTGGAAAAGTTGGGGGTCGTCTTATACGCCTAGTCGTCTTAAACGCCAGAATATATGGTACTCAAATTTTACTGTGGGGAGTTTAAAGAGAACCCGAGGTGGGGTTCTGACAATGCTATCTGCACACAGAGGCTGGGTCTGCCTATACTGCCCAGCCTCTGTTGCTATACAGTTCCCCCTAAGTTCCCCCTGCTGGCCCGCATAAATCACAGCCGCGCTGTCGACACGCAGTGGGCTGTTTTTTACATCTGCAGCTGTCACTCTCGCCGCTCCCCCGCCTCCTGCATAGCTTCGGTCACCGCCCGCATCCCTTCCCTCTAACCAGCAGGGAGGGAAGGGACGCGGGCAGGGCCTGGAGCAGGAGTCGGGGGAGCGGTGAGACTGACAGTACAGAGGTAAACACAGCCCGCTGCGTGTCGACAGTGTGGCTGTGATTTATGGGGGACAGCAGAGCGCAGGGGGAACTTAGGGGGGGATTGAGATAGCAACAGAGGCTGGGCAATATAAGCAGACCCAGCCACTGTGTGCTGAGAGCATTGTCAGAACCCCACCTCGGGTTCTCTTTAACGCCACTTTAAAAATGGGAGATCATTTTCAATACATTAATTATTCTGTGAAATGTACACTTTAGAATTGGAAAACTTACCAAAGGTGAAGTTGATTCTGATTGGTCTGAGGTACTCCAGCCAAAGAATGAAGGTGACTTAAGAGCTGTACCCGGTAATGGGGCTGGATGTGGTGCATTCGGTAGCTGAACATTTCCAGCAAAGTGTGAAGAATTCCCCAGGAATGAGACTTGAACACCGTAGGCAAAAGCTGGCCTGTTGAAATAATATAAAGTTAACATACAGTGCATTACAAATATAGCTTTTTTTCCCTAGCCAAAACCAAACAATTCTATCTATCAAAAACCATTTAACACAGTGGTGCCCAATAGAGGTCTGCACGGGGCTAAGGAAGCATACACACATCCAAACTTGGAAGGCCAATTTTACCATCTCCATGTGTATGAGGGACAACAGATTTTGGGTACTGAACAGATTGTGTAAGTAATCGCTTATACTGCATGGGAGTGGTAAAATTGGCTAAAACAGTATGTGTATACCAAATTTTACTTCCCAACTCTGCATCAGCAAACTCAATACCTACACCTGACTCGCCACCCTTTTTGCAGGTGGACCTGCACATACACAAATGGTCAGGCTTGAAACCCACTTGTTTCTAAAAGTCATACTGGCGGGCTAATGAAACAGCTAGGGCTAAAAATGAACATGTTTATAGATAGATGCTGAAGAGATGTGTTCAGTTTCTCTGCACAACTATACTTTTAATCCTGGCCTCACACCGGTATATTCTGTGATCTG
Source organism: Hyperolius riggenbachi (assembly GCF_040937935.1). Lineage (NCBI taxonomy): Eukaryota > Metazoa > Chordata > Amphibia > Anura > Hyperoliidae > Hyperolius > Hyperolius riggenbachi. The sequence continues at coordinate 301,290,455 of NC_090649.1, forward strand.
CCAAATCTGACAGAGGTACAGGTGCTTACTAAAAGGAAAAGTGCTGAGAAAACATGTGACATTTCATGGTGATAAATGTGAACATACTGCTATGCATTAAACATCCTATTTCTTTTACTTAATCAGATGAAAAATGACTACAAATTCTAATATCTTTGCTAGGCGCAGACAAAGGTCTGAACTAGAGTTTGACTGCACATTTTAGTATAAAGACAACCCTGCAATGTGTATCCTTCAACAGCAAGAATGGTTGTATTATACTGGTAATATCATATTCTGCTTTTGCTTTTATCTTTTTCTTTGTTTTGCTTACAGATTGAAGTGTATTGTGGAAGTGATGTCAACTACGCTTCCAGATAATCATAACCATCTCAACTAATATATCAGTTTTATACACATATAAATAAATAAATTAAATACGCACACAATTTTTTGACTTAGCAGAATGCCTGTAAAGTGTACCTGAGGTGACATGATGAGATAAGCATGTGAATGTACAGAGCCAAGCATATAAATAACTACTGTATTTTTGGACTATAAGACGCTCCTGGCCATAAGATGCGCCTTGGTTTAGAGGACAAAAACCAGGGGAAGAAAATATACTAAAACCTGGTGCATCCCTGGTGAGGAGGCATCTTGTGGATTATGCCCCCTTTGTACCTCATGCTCCCCCTTGTGTCCCTCTCTATGCCCCTTTGTGTCCCCTGTTTCTCTCCCTGTGTCCTCCTCTGCATGGGCACAGTACAGGGAGACCCCGACATTGCGGTGGGTTGGAGGTTCGTATTGACAGGCATTCACAAGTCAGGAACTCCCTGCATTTGGACTATAAGATGCAGTGGACTTTTCCCTCCACTTTTGGGGGAGAAAAAGGGAGTCTTATAGTCCAACAAATTCAGGAAGCATGAATGTGAAGTTCAATGAGGAAACAGACACCGGCACTAGATGCTGCTGGTGGCATGGCCCCACTCCACTGGTACAAATGAAACGTCCTTGCTTAAACATCCATGTTTAAGCAAGGACTGCAGCACTGGATCAGACAAAACAGCAGCACTGGATCAGACAAAAAAGACAGTACCTTTATTGTGGTTCAATCGTGGGTACAGACAGTGGTATGCAGTGGAGGTGGTGGCTCTCCACCCCCACTGCATTCCACTGTCTGTACCCACGACTGAACTGTCTGTACCCACGATTGAACCACAATAACAAGGTACTGTCTTTTTTGGCTTATCCAGTGCTGCTGTTTTTCTGCTTCTTTCAAATACAGTAAGCAGTTTTCCTTTTTCTGCCTAAAAGTGTCAACATTCAGTTATACAAGTGACAGTTTTTCTCCAGTCGGGACCCAGTCGGACTATGGCTTAACCCTCACTGTTAAGGAAATTGCAGCCATAAATAAAACTCTTGCTTGAACAGCTTAAGTGCAGGGGTCATATAAAAAAGGTCAATACTTTAATTCATATATTTAGCTCTGAAACAAATAAAGTGACTATTACTAAACAGAGACAAACATTAAATTTACTTTTTAAGTTTTTAAACCTAAAATAAAAAAAGTGTTAAAAAAGGTCTTTTTTTTAAAAAAGTAGGATGACACAAGAAATTGTTTATCCATCAGTGTATGGTCACCTCAGGTTCACTTTAATCTTTTCAACACATTAGTTTGTATTAAACTAAAAATTATGGTGCTCATTGTGGACATTCACTTAATTCGTATACAGTAATTTTTACAAAGATTCTTACTGATGAATCCTTTGATGCCCAGTGATTCAATCTCCATATAGACCAACAAGCGACTGTAGGTTTCCACAAGCGCAGGAGCTAATGCTTGGCTAGACTTTGTATGTGCCAGTTTAATAACTCTTGTGGCAATGCTGTGAATAAGGCTGTGAACAAAATGGGAAAACCACAAAGAATAAAAACTTGAAAAATATACCAAAAATCTGGACTCAATCTGATACATCTTATACGCTTAGGCAGTCTTATATTAACTTTTTATCGTCCATTTACAAAGCCATATAATCCAACTTGCAGACACTTGCTGTTCTGACCTCTTATAGTGCAAGTTATGGATTAATATGGCCCTGTTAGAAAGATTTTATGAGTAATGCAGGGAATATGGATACATGGCGCACCTGATAACTTGGGTGCCACTACAGCCTACAATGCAATTGGTCGCTATGGCTGCGCCAACAAAGTAATTTGGGCACAGAGCCTTTCAACACACACCATACAATCTTGGTTGTTCAATCTTACCACTTTCATGTAGTATAAGAGCTTATCCAATCAATCATCCAAGGTATTTTCAATCTGTTGGCCCTTATACTACATAGATTTGGTAAATCTGTACAACCAAGATTGTATGGCGTGTGTTGAGCCTTTAGAGTTTGCCAACTTTTGGGAATGTGGCGGTAACTAAAGCTGGAGTTTGGTTATTATATACTATGGTGACTTAGTGCCATTATGCTCCAGCAGTATGGCAGTTCAGCTGCGGACACGTTCTTGCTACTGAGTGCTAGGAGGTCAATTTGGGCAACGGAAATAGTGGTGTGTGCTCAGCTATTATACAACCCAGCTCAAGATATGTAGACTATCAAGGGACGCAGTGGTGGGAGTAAGTAACCAGGCATTGGGGTTCGGCTATGATGTAGACAAAACCTACCTTAACTGTAGGTTAGATAGGTTTGGGGAATTCTTTTTAGAGGCCTATGATAATCAAAAGGCCCCTCTACTGAAATCTCTTCAAATGTGACAGAGACTCTATAGATTAAATAGTTATTAAAATGATCAGGGTTAGACAATTTCAACTCAAGCTGTGCAACCGTTGACTGGTGTCTTAAAGCACCTCTGAAGTAAGAGGAGTATGGAGGCTGCCATATTTATTTCCTTTTAACCAATACCAGCTGCCTGGCATCCTGCTGATCTCAATTTGGCTACAGTAGTGTCTGAATCATATTAATAATGCCCACATCTGTATAGCACTTCACTCCTGTGTGCTTGAGAGCTGCAGCCCTAAGGGCACGCTCCATAGGCCACCCTGCAGTATTAGGGAGTCTTGCCCAAGGACTTCTTCCTTAATAGGTATTGGCTTATTGAAAAGGGAACAGCCAAGATTTAAACCCTGGTCCCCTATGTCAGAGGTGGGGCACCTGAAACAAGCATGGGGCTAACCCAGTCAGAAACATCTGATTGGCATGCTTGTTCAGGCTAAAAGTATTAGAGGCAGAGGATTAGCAGGACAGCCAGGCAATGTGCATTGTTTAGAAGGAAAAAAATGTCAGCCTCCATATGTGTCTCAGGTTCAAGTGTACTTTAATGCACTTCAGGAACTGTGCTGTTGACCCAGTCTCCCAATCAGCAAAACGAAAAAAAATAAAAATGAAAAAGTACCTCATTTTTGCATGAACTGTGAGTGAATCCAACAAGTTCATTGGAAGAGGTGTGGTAGATCCAGACGCTATACAGTTGGTCCCTGGAAGTGATATCTTTACATTTCCATTCCCATAGATAGTCTCCACAAGCACTCCCATAGGCAATGTAAAACACTCAGAGTTGGTTGAGTAAGCATTGCATAGCAAGGCTATTTTGTAGTCATTCATCTGCAAACTCTTATTTCTTAGGCTCTGTTGTAAAAATCTGTAGTAAAAAAAAAAAACAAAATAAAAAAAGTAAAACAAATTTGATAGGTCATTTCTATTCTAGCCACAGGCACAGGCACACAAATTACAAATAAACATTTTATGCTTGCATACAGCTCCGCTGTCAAAAAAAACTGTACAATTTACATTTGTACATACAAATATAAGATGTGCATTTGTCACCAGTAAAATGCATTATAAAGTACTTTTTACGTATATATATATATATATATATATATATATATATATATATATATATATATATATATATATATATATATATATATATATATATATATATATATATATATATATATATATATATATATATATATATATATATATCCGGCATTCTACTCAAGTGAATTGGAAACACAAGATTTGTCTCATGTTAGGATACTATACTATTTGACTATGTTTTTATGAATGAAATTGTAAGTACATTCCTTTTGTTCCCTGAGCTCCTGAGGATGTGAAATCTGTTTGCTTCTTTTACAGTTACCCTTTAGTTATGGGAGTTTATTGTCTGGTAGTTAGATTAAACTAATTTAAAGTACTCTTGCAGTAAGAAGATATATTGGCTGTCATATTTATTTTGTTTTAAACAATACCAGTTGCCCGGCAGTCCTCTTGATGTCCCTGGCTGCAGTAGTATCTGAATCACATACCAGAAACAAGCATGCAGTTAACTGGGCCAGAAAATCTAATGGCAGAAGATCTGCATGCTTGTTCAGCATCTACGAATACAAGTATTTGAGGCAGTGGATGAGCAGGACAGCCATGCAATTTGCATTGTTTAAAAGGAAGTAAATGTCAGCTTCCATTTCCAGCTCTCTTCAGATTCCCTTTAAGGCGGACCTAAACTCAGAACTTCCTCTGAAAAAAGATAAGCAACAGCATAATATCATTCAGAGGCATTTCTTTATTATGCCTAGTACAGATGATGAGTATTTTCAGGCAGATTTCCTGCCAGATCGATTATTTCAAACAGGTCCTGATTTTCGATCGACTTTCCATAGAAGAAGCAAAAAGAAAATAAATTGGAAATCAGATCGGACATGTTGTTGTAAGGATTCTTCCTGTAGCATGTCCTGTCGGTTGCAGTGGAGCTGCAACCAAGCAGTTTTGATTCTTCTGCTTGCATTTGTATGCTTAGTTTTGATTGCATTCGCAAGAAGTCTAATTGCCACCTGCAATCACTCCACAGTTTAGAGCAGCTCAGGATGTTGTCATGAATCCACCTATGGCTTGCTGCAGTTGAACTGCAGCCAGACAGCTGTGGATATCTTACATGCATATTGTTGCATAATCTGGCATGCATTTGTGAGGAGCAGGGTTGCTCAGCAGGACCCCGAATGCGAAGTTTCCCCGAAAAATTCGGGTTTTTTTAGGTTTGCCGCATGCGAATCCGAACCCGAATACGAAGCATGCCGAATGCGCGTGCTGGAATTCGGCCGGATGGCGCTGTGGGTTCGGTTTCGGCTTCGGGGCTGACGTGATTGGGCCAATCAGAAGTCCTCCAGCCGAGGAGCTGGCAACCCTAGCAACCAATCAGAGGAGGGGAGCCTGGACCTCTCCTCTATATAAGGCGGCGGCCATGTTGCGGAGCCACGCACTTGTGTGACTGCTGCTGGTACTGAGAGATTCTCCAGTGCTGTGCTGTGTCTGAGCAAGTGCTTTTCACTGCTAAACCTAGCGTTTTGCTTCCTAAACACCTCCTAAACACATTTATTGTTGTCTTATATAGTTAGCTAGTATTTTGATAATAAAAATTTTATTAAAAAAAACTATTTCATGCAGCCAACTGAAAGTTGGCTGCATGAAAGGCCACTAGATGGCGCTCCGGAGGCGTTCTTTCGATCACCTCCGGCGCCCAGAATAAACAAGGAAGGCTGCAATGAGCAGCCTTCCTTGTTTTGCTTATATCGTCGCCATAGCGACGAGCGGAGTGACGTCATGGACGTCAGCCGCCTCCGATCCAGCCCTTAGCGCTGGCCGGAACTATTTGTTCCGGCTGCGCAGGGCTCGGGCGGCTGAGGGGACCCTCTTTCGCCGCTGCTCGCGGCGGATCGCCGCAGAGCGGCAGCAATCAGGCAGCACACGCGGCTGGCAAAGTGCCGGCTGCGTGTGCTGCTTTTTATTTCATAAAAATCGGCCCAGCAGGGCCTGAGCGGCGACCTCCGGCGGTAATGGACGGATATACTCGTCCATACCGTCAAGGAGGTTAATTGTCACAGATTGTCTGCCGCACGACTTACTTGTAGCGTAGTACGCTAGGTGTTTCTTAGTTACCTGCGTGCATACTACTAGTGTCTACTGTCTACTACTATACTACTAGTCTACTAGTCTAGTACCCGTTTCACTAATTTTTTTTTCAGTTTTACTGTGTGATTTTATTTATTATCATCCGTAGTGTGTGTAATAAATAAGAGTTACATACAACACATACAGGCCACCACACCAGCATCCGTTGTGAGTGACCTGTGACTGTCTGTCACCTCACCTGCCCGAGCCTATTGATTGATTGCGTCTGACCGTGTGTGACCGTTATTAATTGTCACCGATTGTCTGCCGCACGACTTACTTGTAGCCTATTACGCTAGGTGTTTCTTAGTTACCTGCGTGCGTGCATACTACTAGTGTCTACTACTGTACTACTAGTCACCACCAAGTCACCACACCAACACAGACTTTATTAAAGTTTACACCCTTTCCCGCCCTCTTCTACTTTTTTTTTTTTTACTGTATTTGTATAGTGCACTATGACTGGCAGAGGTAGAGGGCGAGGCACCACCAGGAGAGGAAGCGCCATTCCAGGAGCCACTGCCAGCAGCAGCAGGTCTGGGACTGGTGCGCCGCCAGCCACTGACCACAGGGAGGAGGGAGCAGAGGCGCAACAGCAGCGTGTTGCGCCCATCTTTGAGACGGGTCGTCGCCCACGGCCCATTGGGGAGAGTCAGGTGCAGGCTGTGGTGGAAATGATGGCGGGGCAGGAAGCCACCTTTTCCAGCCAGGCCTCCAGCAGCAGCGAGACTAGTGCCACCAGCACTCCTGTCCGCAGCAGGCCTCCACCAGCGCTTGAGGCCATGGTCACGGTGATCCCATCGACCAGCCTGTCCTCAAAGAGCACGCTCTTCTCCCCTGAGACTGTGACCATGTACAGGGATGTTTTGGAGAAGTATGAGTTGGAGATGATGGGGCCATGCAAGGAGGAGGAGTTACAGGTGCAGAAGTTTGTTGTTGGCGCTGAGGAGGAGGGGCGTGATGCAGGGGATGTTGGGGTAGAGGAGTTGGTTGAGTCGGGCTCACAGGATTTGTTTGGGGTTGATGATGATGACTTGATAGATCCTTCCTATGTGCCACCAGTACCACCAGCACAGTTGGTTGAAGGCAGCTCATCATCGGAGGAGGAGGCGTCTCTGGCGCAGAGGCGCGGCAGCAGCAAGGCGGCCAGCACAGGGCGTGGAAGGCAGGAGCCACAGCCTACTGCTTCAGTCGCTACCACCACTCGCAGCAAACCTCTAACTACAACCAAAAAGGCACAATCCTCCAAGGGCACCCAAAAACCCCAGCCCTCAAGCGCAAAGAGCAGGTTGAAGTCCCCAGTCTGGCGGTACTTCACCAAGTGCCCAGTGGACCCGACCCGTGCAATTTGCAACAGTTGCAATCTCAGTCTCAGCAGAGGTCGCGATATCCACAAATTGAGTACCTCGTGCTTGCAGACCCACTTACAGAACAGACATTTTGAGGACTTTAATGAGTTGGAGAAGCTTATGCAAAGTGGTGCAGGCAGTGGTCAGAGCCAGACAGCCACTGCACAGATTTCAGCAGCAGCAGCAGCAGCCGACCCTCCTGCCCATCCAGCAGCAGCAGCAGCAGCAGCAGCAGGAGCACAGCAGCAACTCACTCCCCCCCCCCAACCCCCCCCGGGCAGCCAGTCCTCAGTGGCCTCATCAGCTAACTCCACAGTAGCCTCCTCATCCTCTCGTGCAGGCAAACGCCGCCAGACCCTGCTCAGCGAAGCATTCCCCGGTGTGACCAAGGTTCTGCCTCCCGCCCACAGGCGCATCCGGTTGCTGAACGGGTTGCTTGCCCGGGCCATGTGCTCCCAGCTCCTGCCATATTCCTTTGTGCAGGAGGGGAGTGACATCAGAGCGCTGCTGCAGGTTGTGATCCCGGAGTGGCAATCCCCAGCCGCCACTATTTTTCCCGCAGGGCGATCCCAGCACTGCACCGCTCTGCCATGGAGAACGTGGGCTGCGCGCTGTTAGTGCGCGGATCCACATAACCATGGATTCCTGGAGCAGCGGGTTTGGGACAGAGCGCTATCTGTCCTTTACGGCCCACTGGGTCAGCCTGGTGGAAAGGCCGAACGAGGAAGCAGCAGGTCCATCCTCGGGCACAGCAGCACCAGTCGCCCACTACGTGGTGCCACCGCGCGGCGTCAGGGGAGAAGCAGCAGCTCCCACCGCCAAGCGATCCAGTCTCTCCAGCAACGTGAAGGCCCGCCACTGGCAAGCGCTGCTGGAGATGAAAAGCCTGGGGAAACACTCCTTGACGGCAAGTAACGTGCTCCGGTACCTCAGGGAGCAGGAGAGGACGTGGCTGACCCCCAGAGGCCTCACTGTGGGATTGGTGGTGTCCAACCTGCTGTCTGCCATCAGCAGTGGAGACTTGCTCCACGTCCCTTGCTTGGCCCATGTCCTGAACCTGGTGGTGCAAAAGTTCATGCGCACCTACCTGGGGATGGAGGAGCTGTTAGAAGCGGCGCGGAAAATTGTGCGCACTTTCCGCCGCTCAGCAGCTGCCGCAGCAAAACTGGCAGACATCCAGCAGCAGGAGGGCCTGCCACGACACCGCCTTATCATAGATGTGCCAACTCGCTGGAACTCCACCCTGGCGATGTTGGAGGGCTGCCAACCGGTACATCTATGATGCCACTGTCGCCGGCACCGGCAGCAGAAGCAGTACCACACTCCAGCTCCTCACAAACGCGCAATGGGGGCAGATGCAGCAGGTCTGCTTGGTGTTGGCTCCCTTCCTGCAGGGAACCAACCTGGTGAGTGAACAACGGGCATCCCTCTGCCAGTGGGTGCCCTTTGTTTGTCTGCTGGTCAGGGCACTTGGCGATTTGGTGGATTTGGGAGAGGAGGCCCTGAAGCAGCTGGAACAGCAGCCGCCTGTGCAGTCCACTGCTCCGCAGGTATTTGAGTCCCTGGAGGAGGAGTTGGAGGTGCTGGACGTTGCTGCTGGGGGGGGGGGGGGGAACATCGGAGCGCAGCAGCAGTGGTGCGAGGGTGGAGAGAGGAGGAAGAGTCTCAGGGGCAAGAGGAGGAGGACGCTGACCCTGATGTCTCTGTTAGACGGTCCACCCTGTTCCCCATGGCAGCACACATGCTGCGCTGCCTGCGCACAGACCCCAGGGTCAAGCGGATGCAAGCGAGGGAGGACGCCTGCATCAGCATGATCCTGGACCCACGGCTGAGGGGGAGGTGGGATCAGTTTCTGCCTGCCAGAGACCGTGAGCAGCGAGCAAGGGAGTTGCAGGAGATCCTTGTTCGGCGACTGGAGGAAGCCTTCCCCCCGCCTTCCACTCCCTCTGTCCATGTCCAGCAGCCAGCAGCAGGTGCCTGCGGCCAGCAGCAGCATCAGGCACCCAGGAGACCTTCTGTCATTGACGCAGGCGTTCTACATGAAGGTACAGCAGCCGAGAGAGGAGGCGCGGGCAGCAGCCACCTTCAGTGAGAGTCACAGCCAGCGCATGATCCGGATGGTGGCCGACTACATGGGGTCCTTCAGTGGGCTTGACACCGGCAGCGAAGAGCCTGTGGACCCCATGGAGTACTGGGTGGAGTGCTTGCACATCTGGAGGGAGCTTGCGCAGTTTATTTCTACCGGACTCCTGCTGCTGCTGCAGGCCTGCTGCATTGATTTACCTATGAATTTATTTATGTATTTATTTATTGTATTTCTACCGGACTCCTCCTCCTCCTGCTGGCCTGCTGCATTGATTTACCTATGAATTTATTTATGTATTTATTTATTGTATTTCTACCGGACTCCTCCTCCTCCTGCTGGCCTGCTGCATTGATTTACCTATGAATTTATGTATTTATTTATTTATTGTATTTCTACCGGACTCCTGCTGCTGCTGCTGGCCTGCTGCATTGATTTACCTATGAATTTATTTATGTATTTATTTATTTATTGTATTTCTATCGGACTCCTGCTGCTGCTGCAGGCCTGCTGCATTGATTTACCTATGAATTTATTTATTGTATTTCTACCGGACTCCTGCTGCAGGCCTGCTGCATTGATTTACCTATGAATTTATTTATGTATTGTATTTCTACCGGACTCCTCCTCTTCCTGCTGGCCTGCTGCATTGATTTACCTATGAATTTATTTATGTATTTATTTATTTATTGTATTTCTACCGGACTCCTGCTGCTGCTGCAGGCTTGCTGCATTGATTTACCTATGAATTTATTTATTTATTGTGTTTCTACCGGACTACTCCTCCTCCTGCTGGCCTGCTGCATTGATTTACCTATCAATTTATTTATGTATTTATTGTATTTCTAAAGCGGCAACATATTACACTGCGCTCATTTTCATCCTGCTGCTGTCAGTGGTCCCACCGCCCACACTATGCATTGCCTGCTGCCAGTGCCACACGTCACTCCACCTCCTCCTGCTGCTGCTGTTGTATTTATCCTGATGCTGTCAGTGGTCCCACTGCCAGGGTCCACACTATGCATTGCCTGCTGCCAGTGCCACACGTCACTCCTCCTCCTACTGCTGCTGTTGTATTTATCCTGCTGCTGTCAGTGGTCCCACCGCCAGGGTCCACACTATGCATTGCCTGCTGCCAGTGCCACACGTCACGTTTTCAGTTTTGTTTTGTTAAGTACACCTATTTCAATGTGAATTCACTTTAAAAAAAAACACACAAAAAAAAACCCCGAATTCACGAATACGAATTTTTAGGCGTAACCTCGAACCGAATATGAACTCGAACCAAATTTCGTGGTCGAAGGCGAATTCGAATGTCATGCGGACCCGAATTTCGAATGTACCCGAACCGAATTTTGGTACATCTGAGCATGCCTGGTGAGGAGAGTCCTTTCCATTCACAGTCAGCTTGCAGCCTTCAATCGGCCTGACACAGGATGGAGTGATTACCATTCAGCTGTGTGGGAATTTGCATGTCTGCTCTCATTGGCTGATGTCCATAGAAAAACCTGCTTCTCCTCTCACACCTCGCCCGTCATAGCGTTCAGCTTTGCCATAGTTAATTGCTGGGTTCCTTGTGTGAAGCTTGAATTATTGTATTGCATTACCTTTCCTTGCTTGCTTGCTTGGACAATCACTGCACCAGAGGGGGTACAATGAAGTCTTTTCCTATCCAGATAGTTTGGAGACTGCCTTCACCACATTGGTGACTGGTAGTATTCTTGCTGGCCCTGTTCCTGTGGACGCAACTATAGGCTGTAGTTGCTATTAGTTGCGCTCCTACTTGTTTGTCTTGTCCGTGCCAGTGTGGATATTTGCCATCACTGGGGCACAGATTAGATTGGCAAGCATTCAGTCTGTCTGTCGTCTGTCCTTAAGTAAACATCGTATCTTTTTTATTGTGGCTGTTATCGGAAGCTGGCAAGCATTCTATCCGTCTGTCTGTTGTCTGTCTTTGTTACTCAGTGTGGTGGACATCAGATGCTCAGTGCTGCGGTCGCACTGCGCAACCACTGTGTCTTATTTATTGTGGCTGTTATTGGAAGCTCAGAGCTGTGGTCGCTCTGAGCAATCTTGCTCCCTTTTTCTTAGTTTCTGGTGTGATTTGTGTAATTTCCTCCACAAGAGCATTCCGCTCTACCCATTCCGCTTACCCAATATGACCCAGCTGCATAGTCTTGTTTGCTCTGGTGGTACTCTGGTTTTCTCGGCCTCAGCCGCTATACCTTGCACGGTAAGACCTGGGGGCAACTGAAGTCAGGAGACATATTCAGTGTCCTGTTCAAGCGGGGGCTTGTCTATAGGTGAAGACCATGGGCCAAGCTCAGAGCTACGGCACTAGATTGGGGTATAGTGGCTGAAGGAAAACAGGAGATCTGCCAGGCATTACAGTTGTAAAAGTAATCGAGCTGGCAGGAAATCTGGCAGAAAATCTCACCGTGTGTACTAGGCATTACAACTTACAAAAATCTTACAAAACCCCCTGCAGGGTTTACTTCCTGGGAGCACAAAAAGGGTTAACCGCCTTTGTTTACATATTAGCACAGAACAGCAGCACAGTCAGTCACACCTGATAGTCCTAATTTACAATTGCTGATCACTTGCTGCTAAGACCTAATTAGACAGGCTAATTTCTCTAAAGACACACATACACTGAAGTTCGCAGTAACTGTTTTCCTTGACTGCAGTGCTAGAGTTTAGTCCCCTTTAAAATTAGGCCTATGAATTAGAGATGTATGTTAAATACATTAAAGACTCACTGTGCTGAGACTTAAGGTCCGTACACACGCCGGACTTTAGGCAACGACGGGTCCGTCGTTGCCTCCCGCTGGGTGGGCGTGCCAGCGACAGTCCGGCGTGTGTACGCTCTGTCGTCAGACTGATGCGGCTGTTTCTGAGCGATCCGCCGGGCGGATCGCTCAGAAACAGCCGTATCAGTCTGACGACAGAGCGTACACACGCCGGACTGTCGCTGGCACGCCCACCCAGCGGGAGGCAACGACGGACCCGTCGTTGCCTAAAGTCCGGCGTGTGTACGGACCTTTAAGCCTAGTACACACTAGCAATTTTGATAGGCCAATTATTGGTCAATTTTACCACCTCCATGTAGTATGACCATTTACCTATATAATCTGAATTGAATTGAAAATCTGTTTGGCCCTCATACTACATGGAGGTGGTAAAATTGACCAATTATTGGCCAATCAAAATTACTAGTGTGTACTAGCCTTAAGTTGGTAAATGTCATGCCTGTTGAAGAGGTTTTTAATGTTTATCTATGCATCCTGCCCTGATATATACATTTCTGGTCTGTACTGACCCTTTTAATGCATGGGCCCCCGTTCAATTCACTTTTTCTCCTAAGTGATATTGTTACACCTTATTGCTAAACTGCCTTTTAAGCTCCTAGCAAGCAAGAAAATACTCTCAATTTTGACAGTACTTTTTCACCTACTTTTTGGTAGTTTTTCAATTGCAGAATGCTGATAAGTTATTTTAAATAGAAGATGAAAAATTATCTCCTAGGAGAAAACATTGGAGAAAAAAAAGTGAATTGAAATAAAGGCCATGTCGTCTGAACAAATGGATTGATTTTATTATAGATTCTAGGTTGGATTTTTGTCAAGAAGCGGACGCTAAAAAGTCATGTATATATAAAGAGGGACATTTTTTTTTTAGCCTACAGTATAGTAAAGCGGATCCGAGATGAAAAACTAACTATAACAAGTAACTTGTCTATATAGAGAATACAGGTATATAAGCGCTTCACAACAAATAAATATTGATAAGGCTAAACAATACACCAAGATAGAGGTGGAGCGCTATCAGTAAACAGTTGAAACAGAAAAAAACAGATAAGCGCTCAAACAGTTCAGTCCTAAGGTGCAATAGAGGCACCCCTGGTGTGGTCTCAGCTGGTCAAAGCAGGTATAATTGGAATGGCGTCCAGGGTTAGACACAGATCTCCCCCCAATAATGTAACGACTCACCAGATGGTGCGGCCTAGAGGGCCCGTCTGCGCAGCAGGGGTATTGGCCACCCCTCAGCCTCTCTGGCGAATCTCCACTGCTGATCCCTCTTGCTGAACCTCCAGAAAAATATATAAGAGACGCTTCACATAGCGTAAAAGGGATTAATCCCGTATTTATTAAAAAGTAGGTTAGGTTTAAAAGTGAGCGTTGCTCGTGTTACAGTACTAAAACTGCGGTGTGGGACTTAGGCTAACATGCAGCCAAATGCTCAGAGGCAACCACCGGAGATGAACTCCGCAGAGCAAAATCCCCGCCGCCAGATCAAAAACAAAGATGGCGCCCGTCAGCCAATCACCGCGTCCGGTGACGTCAGACGCAACGCTGCTCCGTAGCTCCGCCCTACGCGTTTCGTCGCTATGGCGACTCCTCAGGGGCTACGGAGCCATTAGAGCAGCGTGTTTATATAGCGTATGTGAACATGCGCGCTAGTGGCTGCCTGCTAGCTCACTCCCACATCGCTTACATCATCCAACAGATAATAATGGGTAAACTATAAACAGTCCTAATCACTTAGTATCTCCCGTAGCAGCACATGATTAGATTAAATATAAAACTAAAAACAGAAGCATGTTTGTTAATCAGAAATCCTATACGGATTCCGTAAGTTACATTAACATTGAGCTTTCAATGCGAGAGTGACCCCTAATGGTCAATTCAGTGTCACACTCCAAGGCAGATATAGCTAATACACGTAAAATTCATGTCTACCAGACAGTCAGAAGAACATTAAACAGTAGATTAAACCCACCAGACAATGTTAAATCCCCCACCCGCACACACAAATCACAGACACTTCCCCCAGCTATGATAGTTCCAAACATTAATTATTACTGATGTGACAGTTCAGGTCAATGTCAATATTCATTCCCCCTGGTTCCAGTACCCCCATTTTAAAAATCCATTGTGTCTCAGTTTTTGAGACCTCCCTAGTGCGGTTACATCCTCTCCAATGTGTTTTAATCTTCTGGACCCCACACAACCTCATAGTTTTTGAACAACGGCCATGATGAGTGGAAAAGTGCCTAGGCACACTATGTTGTTGAAACCCCTTGCCTATCTTATATATATGTTCCCCCCATCTTTTGTGCAAGGCCCTAGTGGTCCTTCCAATATATTGGAGGCCACACCCACACCATAATAAATACACAGCGTATGAAGTTTTGCATGTTATGAACTCTCTGATTTTGAACTCCTTTCCATTAGCAAAAGATCTGACTACATTGGTTCTGACAGTGAGGCCCTCTCCACATGCCCGACAGTCCCTGCAGGGGAAAAACCCAGCTGTCTGCCAGGGGTTAGTCAGGCTGCGTGGGGGATCCACACAGCTCGGTGCAAGGTAATCTTTAAGATTTCTTGCACGCCTCCAGGGGGTGGTGGTGACAGGGGCGACTATGCTCGGTATTGCCGACGTGTCGTCCCTGTACACCATCATTCCACATGACCACGGGCTGCGGGCGGCTGGTATATACTTAGAGAAAACTGATATGAGGTCGAAACAGCGGGATTTCGTGTTGACTCTTCTGAGCTTTGCTTTGACACACAACTACTTTTGGCATGCTGGGGCGTACTATGTACAGAGGCGCGGTTGTGCGATGGGTGCAGGGTACGCCCCAAGCTTTGCGAATATTTTTATGGCTGTGTGGGAGGAGGAAGTCCTTAGCAGACCTATTTCGTCCCCGGTCCTTAAATGGGCCCGCTATATAGATGACCTGCTTATTTTGTGGGAGGGGTCAGCCATTGAGTTTGAATCCTATATTAGGGAGCTCAACAGTAATGATCTTAGTATTGAGCTAACGGCTAATATTAGCCCACAATCCGTTGTCTTTCTGGACCTAGAAATTATTAAAACTGGGGATATATTATGGACCAAAACGCATTTTAAAGATACTGATCGTAATGGCTATATTCCAATAGGGAGCTGCCATCACCCTAGTTGGCTCAGGGGTGTACCAAGGGGACAGTTCCTGCGGTTGCGCAGGAACTGCACCCGGTTAGAGGACTATACCAGCCAGTCTGAAATGCTGGCACAGAGGTTTGTTGAAAAGGGTTATAACCCTGACGACATCTACCAGCAGAGAGCAGATGTAGGGGAAATGGATAGGGCCCTTACTTTTGTACCGAGGGTCCAGAGCCGGCAGGGCATGGATTTCTCATTTTTGATGGGGTATAACAGTCAATATAGGGCAGTAGAGTCCGTAATTAGAAGACATTGGGGAATTTTACAGCAGGATCCGGTGTTGAGGCTGCATTTACCTGAACGTCCTAAATTCATTTATAGGCGTGCAAGAAATCTTAAAGATTACCTTGCACCGAGCTGTGTGGATCCCCCACGCAGCCTGACTAACCCCTGGCAGACAGCTGGGTTTTTCCCCTGCAGGGACTGTCGGGCATGTGGAGAGGGCCTCACTGTCAGAACCAATGTAGTCAGATCTTTTGCTAATGGAAAGGAGTTCAAAATCAGAGAGTTCATAACATGCAAAACTTCATACGCTGTGTATTTATTATGGTGTGGGTGTGGCCTCCAATATATTGGAAGGACCACTAGGGCCTTGCACAAAAGATGGGGGGAACATATATATAAGATAGGCAAGGGGTTTCAACAACATAGTGTGCCTAGGCACTTTTCCACTCATCATGGCCGTTGTTCAAAAACTATGAGGTTGTGTGGGGTCCAGAAGATTAAAACACATTGGAGAGGATGTAACCGCACTAGGGAGGTCTCAAAAACTGAGACACAATGGATTTTTAAAATGGGGGTACTGGAACCAGGGGGAATGAATATTGACATTGACCTGAACTGTCACATCAGTAATAATTAATGTTTGGAACTATCATAGCTGGGGGAAGTGTCTGTGATTTGTGTGTGCGGGTGGGGGATTTAACATTGTCTGGTGGGTTTAATCTACTGTTTAATGTTCTTCTGACTGTCTGGTAGACATGAATTTTACGTGTATTAGCTATATCTGCCTTGGAGTGTGACACTGAATTGACCATTAGGGGTCACTCTCGCATTGAAAGCTCAATGTTAATGTAACTTACGGAATCCGTATAGGATTTCTGATTAACAAACATGCTTCTGTTTTTAGTTTTATATTTAATCTAATCATGTGCTGCTACGGGAGATACTAAGTGATTAGGACTGTTTATAGTTTACCCATTATTATCTGTTGGATGATGTAAGCGATGTGGGAGTGAGCTAGCAGGCAGCCACTAGCGCGCATGTTCACATACGCTATATAAACACGCTGCTCTAATGGCTCCGTAGCCCCTGAGGAGTCGCCATAGCGACGAAACGCGTAGGGCGGAGCTACGGAGCAGCGTTGCGTCTGACGTCACCGGACGCGGTGATTGGCTGACGGGCGCCATCTTTGTTTTTGATCTGGCGGCGGGGATTTTGCTCTGCGGAGTTCATCTCCGGTGGTTGCCTCTGAGCATTTGGCTGCATGTTAGCCTAAGTCCCACACCGCAGTTTTAGTACTGTAACACGAGCAACGCTCACTTTTAAACCTAACCTACTTTTTAATAAATACGGGATTAATCCCTTTTACGCTATGTGAAGCGTCTCTTATATATTTTTCTGGAGGTTCAGCAAGAGGGATCAGCAGTGGAGATTCGCCAGAGAGGCTGAGGGGTGGCCAATACCCCTGCTGCGCAGACGGGCCCTCTAGGCCGCACCATCTGGTGAGTCGTTACATTATTGGGGGGAGATCTGTGTCTAACCCTGGACGCCATTCCAATTATACCTGCTTTGACCAGCTGAGACCACACCAGGGGTGCCTCTATTGTAACTTGTCTATATACCTTATATAAAGTTTAGATAGTTTAAACAGCATATCTAGCTGCAAACAGCTTCAACAGTTTATGATTATTTATTCCTGTGATACGAGGGCAGCCATGTTCTGTTTGTCACATTGTCACAGGCTGAGGGCTGGAGACGCTATCAGCTTGCCTGTGTGTAAATTCAGTCCCTTCTCCTCCTTCCCTCTGCTTCTGAAATCTCTGACTAGTAACACCTCCCCCTCCTCCTGCCGAGACTGAGCTCCCATAAACCCTTGTTACTGTCTGAAAATGCCAAGGCACTCTGAAAACCTGTGGATGAGGCTTGTTTAGTTTATAGGGAATTAGAGTATTGAAACAAAAAACAAAAAAGTATTTGGCTTGAGGAATGATCTATAAACTATATGAAAGGAACATAATTATGCATTGAGTAAAAGTTTATCTCGGATACACTTTAAAGCTATAGTTTGGAAGTGAACTGGAACATTCTACAAAACATGCAACTTTTAAAAACCGTGAAAAGTAAAAATATGATTTATTCACATACTCATGGTGTAGCTTTAGTGAATGAGGAATAGGGATCTGTAGTTTGGAGTTGTCATTTTGAGCTTTTCTGTTCAGATGGATCCAAATGCAAGTCATTGCAAAGGAATGCGTAGACTGAGGCTTGGTGATATCAGGCACTGGAATACACTGAAGACATAATACTGCTAGTTAAGCAAGCAGCACACTAAATTAACAACAAAAAAACTGACTTAAAATCTAAAATCACAACAAAGCAAAAAAGTTTGCATAACAGTCAGTATGAGAATACGTGGCAATTGCAGGTGTGTGAAGCAGACTATGACATATCACTTAAAAAAAAAAAAAATTAACGAGGTGTACACATGCTAAATTCTTTGCTGAGATGACCCAAAATAAATCACCTTGGCCAAGGTCTATTCTGCAATTGTCCAAAGCTAAAGTCTGATGTCAAAGGCCAATTTTGGGTGTGGAAACCAATTACCATATCAGCCCATTTTTGTAATGTGGGAGTAAATTAGAGTGCTTAAAGGGAACCTGAAGTGAGTAAAATTATTTAAAATAAACACATGAAGTAGCTGCAAATGAATATTACATGCTAAGCTCACAATCTGTTCCTCTCAGAAGCTCACCATTTTCTTCTTACAGTGATCACTTCCAGGTCTGATAATATTTTGTCAGAACTGAAATATACCAGTTGCTGTCAGTTATAGATCAGCAGCTGTCAGTTACAACTGAATGTGTAAGGTAATGTCCATGTTTGCCTATGGCTCAAGTGGGTGATATTACAGTTTAACAGTGTGCTGACCAGGAAACTGTTATGGGGTAATGGCCATTTTTAAAATGGAGGACGGAAAATTCCATTGATCACAGTGGACAAACGGGTCGCAGGAGATGAGAAAGAGATTGAGGTGTAGATTACACAGGAGGTATATATGACCTGTGTATGGTTATTTTGACTTTTTATTTTCAGTTCACATTCTCTTTAAAGAAGAAACCATGTGTACACAAGGAGTGGATACAAACTACAGGCAAATAGTGTCCTGGCTAGACTGACACCTTGGAACCTATTGCTGCAAGGCAAGAAAGGAAGTAATCTGCACAGCTGAGAATACATGCTCCTGCAGCACCTTACCAGAAAAACAATCACCTAAACATTGTATAAAGAACAGAACAGCATCTGCACATAAGACTTCCATTGCAAGACTTCAGCTATCTACAATACTTGCACTCAGGCAGGAGTATAACAGGCATAGGCTATCATTCATAAAAGCAGTGCGGTAAAAAAAAATACTGCATTCAGTAGGTTAGACTTCTCATTCATAAAAATGTTTACAGTTGCAATACAAGTTCGGTATTTTCCCTGGACTAGGTAGGCGGTAGGCTGGCGGTATGTTTGTGTAACATGAGAAGCTGCCTGAGTTGATACATTTTCTCCTCCAGAGACAGCGTTACTATAGATGAGGCAGCCCCAGCATCCCTTTACACAAGCATTTTTTTTAAAAACAGCCTCTCCTTGCCCTGAATCTGCCGGAATCTGTCTATTAGTCTTTCTAAACAATCTATTTAATTGCCACAACTTAGAGGAAGTTCAAAAAAATGTTACACATGCAGGGTTTCTGATGTGAAATATATCTGAAAACAGGTACCCAAGGGGTTAAAAAACACAGCCTCGGTATTCCAATGCCCGTTTTTGCTCTGCTCTCACTGCAGCTGCTGCCTGGGATGTCTGTCTCATTAGCTTAGCTGTTCTCCGCATGGTTATCGCTACTTCAAAGGGAGCGGTAATCTCCGTGCTGACACCGATTGCTCTAATCTTTATGAATTGACATATAGTGACATTTGTTAACATAATCACCGCACATGGCGGTAATTTATCGCTCTGCTCAGGAATGTCAGCTTTTCATGCGGAAACAGCCTTTATGAATAAACAGTTTGCTAAGTGCTCGGTAAATTCAGCTGTTTTCAGCATTTCCGCATGCGGGAATGCTTTATGAATGATAGCCATAGATGCCATCTCACTAGTCCATTATCCTGACTAATGCTGGGTACACACAGTGTACATTGTGTGTACCCAGCAGAAGGATGGTCAATTGAGATGCAAATAATTCCGAATTGATACAGGGTTATGAAATTTTGAATACAAATGTATGCAGCTTGAAAAATGTCAACTCAAATGCCCCAAAGTAGAATGCATTTGATTAAATTGGTCAATTTTCAAGATGCATAAATTTGCATACAAAATTTGCATAATCCTGCATCAAGTTGGAATTCCTTGCATCTCAACTGGCCATCCTTAATCCGGACTGCTTGTGAAGTGGGCACTGGATATCGGTGTACTTGTAATATTGCAACACCAAAAAATTAAAAAGCCTCAATCTTAATTTTACACTCAGTCTGTTCCCTTCCTTTTGCCTTAATTTACACTATTCTATAAAATTTGTATGCGTTTTCTGTGTATTACTCGTTAAAACATGAACCTCATTGGGTGTTAATGTATTTTAATACTTTTTTATTTTAATTTAAAAACATCTTAAAACCTTGCCAACTAAGACTCAAGCATCAATGTATATCGAATTTCAGGTAATTTACAAAAAGGATGCTTCCATCAGCTGGGGTTTTTAAGCAGGAATGTACTGTAACTATGAGTCATAGGACTACCCTTTATAAAACTGCAACAGGTACTATGCCCACTAACTTTAAAATCAATTGTTATGCATCAATCCTAACTTGGGAGGTGATCTGAATAAAAAAGGCATATTTTACAGCAGAACTTTGCAGGTCCAGTACAAGGCTTCCTTTGGCTTTCTCACCCTGCAGATTTGTAAAAAGTCTTATCAAAGCAAAACTCACTTCCTTTTCTGGGTATAAGAGGTCAAAGAGCTTCATGACTGGAAGAAAGTCAGCTAAAGCATTCTTCTGTATGCTACCAGAGATGAACTGCAGCAGAACCCACATGAGATGATCTCTGCCCTTGATGAGGCCCCGGCCTGCAAGCTAGAAAGATACACTCTCATAAACAAGTTAAAAAAAGTCACGGAAAACAAGCACAAACTTTAGATCTTGATTGTGGTACAATTCAGTGTTCGTTAATTATACAGGCCTAAAAATTGTTTCAGAAACACAACTTTACACTAAGGTGTCATTTCTAGGTAGTCAGATTTTTACTCAAACTGTGCATTCCTTTAAAGAAAAATATTAAAGAAATTAAAGAAACATATTTGGGACAAACACAAGTATTAATAATACTCTTCTCTTTGGATGATCTAGACTGGTCACACACTTCACAGTCATGATTGCACACCTTCAATCTTACTAAACCTCTGAAGAACGCATGGAAAAGGTGATGCTAACAATTCCAAGCCAATGCACTTTTTATGCAGATTTAAAATTGACTAATCATAAGCAGCTGCATTCGACACTGAGGCTCAGTAGTATTTAGGAATAAGGAGGGTGTGAAGCAGTTAACCTGCTAATGTTTTGTACAGGACAAGAAACATTTTCAAATATTTTACCTTCACTTATAAAAGGGCTCTTTTCTACTGGCCAAATTATGACGAAAATCGGGACATGCACCTTGCCTACGCTTCACCGAATGCAGAGTACTGTGATTATCAATGTAAATTGTGCTGGTCCATTCCTACTGATGCAACAGGATTTTTTATGCAAAATGTAGTCAATAGGAGAGCAAGAAAATTGAAAATAAAACACGATGCTATGCAATTTTCTTGCAATCTCCTGTATATACCAGTAAATGTTTTCCTATGAATCTTCAGAAAAGAAAGCCAAACGATCACAGGAAATGTGTGCAGTAATGCTTAGAAAATTGTGTGTTGTAATGTGGGGGGGGAAATCGGGAGATTCAGGAATAAAGCCCTAAGAAAGGGAGAGGAAGACATTTAAGAAAGAAAATTAAACTGGACGTGGTTTTAGAGAGTCAATTCAACCTACAACATTATAAACGGTTTATTTTAGGTTTTGCATAATATGGGAGACTGGTTAGAGAAATTCTTTCAGCTCATTACTGTTTTGTGTGCTTCCTCGGAGGAGAAACATCCAGAGGTGCCTAAGTAACATCAAGAAGTTCTAACACTGCAGCACTACTAAAACTAATACGATATTGGCTGTAGCATTAATGTATAAGAATCATGAAGTTTTGAAACAGGATGATACCAATTATTGGCTAACTTAAAAGAAATGGAGTAAGCTTTCGGCTGATAATGCACCTTCAGTCTCAATTCCTATATGCTAACAAAATGTTAGAAAACACAGCTTATCAGAATCAGAAATATTTATTTTGCCAGGTACTACAGGTGCTGTACCCAGAATTTCTTTTGGCACATACAGGGTAGGCGATGGTACAGTGAATAACATAAAATACAATGAGTTATACATAGAGTGGGCATATAGACAAGCATAGTGGAGTGCTATGTTGGGGGGAGCTGCCACATTCCATTGCGGCGCTCAACCACTCTGCAGCAATTCAGATAACCCCCAGTGCGTGCATAGAGGATAGTGCAGAGAAGAGAGAGAGAGAGCTGGATAGCATGAAGGAGAGAGCAAGAGAAGAGATGAAGGAAAGTATAGAGGAGAAATAAGAGAGAGACAAATAAGAAATAAGAGAGAGAGAGTCCGAGAATCCCATGGGGTTGCGGTGGAGGCTGGCTGGTGGCTTGGATTACTGTTCTGGTTGGGAGTAGGCTTGTGGCCTAGTCTGGTGAGGTTGGACCAAATGTGGTTGGGCTGGTAAGCCCAGAGTCCAAAAAGATCGAACGGTGGCTTCAGGCAGAGGAGAGCATCCCTTCTGAAGGGGGGCAGGCATGGAAAAGCCTGCAGGACTCCATGACAGGATGGTGCTATAAGACTGTGGCCCCAGGCCAGGGGTGCACCTTAGGCTGTGGTGGGCCTGGAAGGTGGCAATGGACTTGCCATGCTGCTGAGGGGGTAGACCTGATGGCTGGAGCAGCAGTCTGTGATGCTGGCTGGGGGCCTGCCTGTTGTATCAGTGGGCAGGTTGAGGGGCGAGGGCAGAAGCAGCTGGCCTGCTATGGCTGCAGAGATGGAGCAGCGTGGCGAACATACCTGCCCTAGCCCCGGCGAGTCCCAGTTCACATAGCTCAGTGCCAAATCTCCCATCAGTGAAGTGGCAGCTGGAGCAGCAGCGGTCACCGTACAAGAGATCCTCTGGCGATGAAGTGGCCCCGAGGCAACAGCAACAGTCAGATCTTCCATGGTCGCGATGGAGCAGCCGCATGCAGCCTCTTATCTCCCTGGCATTGGCGGTAACGTAGCCTCCGTGCTGTTGTACCAGAATCGTGGATAGAGGATGCCTGGGTCCAGCCGGTGGAGTTCCTGCAGATCCCAGCGGTGAAGTGGCCACAGCAGTGTAAGAGCGGTGCGGATCAGATCAGGCTTGCGGCTCCTGTAAGCAGCGGTGCTCTGGCCTACGTGCAGCCCATGTGCTGCCGACGGAGGTAGCTGGGTGGTCGTCTCAGCGGCCCCACATGGAGGGAGCTCAGCGCTGCCTTCTCAGGTAGGATCACATGTGGAAAGATAAGCGCTGCCTTGCCCAGGTGGGTTCTCAGGTAGCAAAATTAGATATTTGATGGAAAAAAGGCCGGAGTCCTGTATGGCCGTGGCTGCCTAACCAGCGCCATTCTCAAAAAGCTTATGGCATATACAGTATATCTTACATCAAAAGGAGATACATAAATTGGTTAGCATTCTCGCCTTTGCTCGCTGGGTCCCGTTTAAATCCCAGCCAGGGCACTATCTGCACAGACTTTGTATGTTCTCCCTGTGTCTGTGTGGGTTTCCTTCGGGCACTCCATTTTCCTCACATCCCAAAAACATACAGATAAGTTAATTGGCTGGCTTCTCTCTAAAATTGGCCCTAGACATACATACATACATACATAAACATACGATTATGGTAGGGATTAGATTGTGAGCCCCCTCTGAGGGACAGTTAAGTGACAAAACAATATATACTCTGTACAGCGCTGCAGAAGATGTTGGCAATATATAAATAACAACAAAATTAATAATAATAAACAGGAACTGAGTCTGAAGAAGGCCGAGTAGTCGAAAGCTTACACTTTTCTTTTAAGCTAGCCAGTAGATGGTATCATCCCCACTCAAAACGTTTTGTTTTCACTGGTGTCTAATGCGGTACACCACTCTACTGCTATAGATAAGAGGCATGCAATTTATAAAAATGACACTGTCTCTGTATGTGGAATGTACTTAAATACCTTTTGATGAAGAGACAAGACCATGTGTGGAAAACTGGCAAACTGGAAGAGCACGAAGAATATGAGCTGGCTGGATAGATGCTGCCACAGCAGTTGGCTGGTTCCTCCATCATCAAACTTCTCTTCTGTCTCTGAGCGCTCCATAGCGTAGACCACCAAATCAACCAGCTGGTCCTCCAGAACAGGACATCGCTGCTTGTGCTGAAAAGTAGAAATCAGTATTCCAGAAGTCTTGCGCTCGACAAGAAACCACATACACAACATGGATGGCAAGTAAAGGCCAGGAAGCATGGAATGGGGTACAGATGGAGAACACTATTAAAAGCTGAATAAAAAGTGACAAAGGTTCTAATCAGTCTGTTTTACACTAAAAATATTACCCTATACCTCATTATATGAAGACCTTAATAAGTGTAGCAATTGCTGCATTCTGATTTTCCATTTTCAAGAATTTTGATGATTTTAAAAAATGGGAACAAAATACGCCCACTATCCCAGATACCATAGGAGTCATTTACCCTAATAAAGCTGATCTACTACCCAACCCGTCACCACAATTCAGCTTTTATTTACGTTGTTATGCAGCAGAGATGAATCAGAGAAGCGAAGGACTACACAAGGAACTGCACTTTCCCTTTCCACAGGCAAAATATGAGAAGTATATATTTTCTTGATAAAAAATATATACAAAGCATTAACAGAAAGCTACTGGAAACTAAAATAAGCGTTCGAGAAGAAATCATCCACCTAATGCAATTATTGTATGCCTATGTAAGCATAGATCATAGTTTTGTTTTTACTTTTGCCATAAAAAAGGGGTGAGGAAATGACTGCCATGTTGAAATGTGGACGACTGACATCACCCTGTCATGCTCTTTGCCAGCAGAGAATACAAGACTGACAAGATTTGAACAAAGCATGCCGTGACAAAGAGTAACACGTAGTCTCTACAGAGCAACCGGGACCACTGTCTACTGATTGGAAGACAGGCTCATATAGAGATATAATAATAGGGTTTAATGTCACCACTCTACTTGTGGCTCATCTGGCTCGTCAATGCCCACCAGGCACATATGACTTGGATTTCACATATCCTGGAATGCTTCTAGCAAAAACAACTGCAGTTTCAAGTTACTGACAGGTTACAATGGTCAGGCCCCTTACCCATCCAGCAGTTACTAAATAAGACACTTCTTTTAGTTTCAGGTCCATCAAACTCTACAACAAATTATTGAGCACAACTACATTCCTTTCAAATTCTTTCATGTCAAACATATGAAGGATATATAACTTTAATTTAAATTCTGCTATGAGGATGTAATATCTTTTTTCTACACACAACATGTTATGAATAGAGGCAATCTACTAAAGCAAAAATGGAGAAAAGAGCACATCCTACAGCTGATTGGAAGTTTGTAGAAAATCATACACTTATCACAATTGCTCACCGCTCCTGGAGAGGCAGGAAGCCAGCGTCACTATCCAATCAGCATAATGCACAGAAATTAAAGTCTAAAATCTGTACAATTGCTCTCCTCTATTAAAAATAAATTCCTATGTCCTGGCTGAATAGTGTACTGGTTAGGGGTTTTCCTCTGACACAGGACCTTCAGTAAAAGGTAGCAACTATTCAGTAGGAGACCTGCATCCTAGTGGCTGCAAATCTGAAGCTTTGAGTCTACCAGGAGAAAAGCGCAATATAAAGGTTATTGGTCTTGTCTCATATCTGTATAGCAGTTTTCACTCAGACTTTCTAATGCCTATCTTTCTAATGCAATTTATGTACCGTATATACCGTATTTTTCGCCGTATAAGACGCTCCGGCATATAAGACGCACCCAGATTTAGAGGGCAAAAATCAGGAAAAAAAGAAAAAACTAAATCTAGGTGTGTCTATGATGCAGGGGTGTCTTAAGGACTTTTTACCCCCCCCCCCCCTTTCCAGTTACATTACATACTATTACACCACATAAGGGGACAGTGTTATGATTGGTTGTTCCCATGTTGCCTGCCTATGTTCCTCTATGTGGCCAGTGTAGTGATTGGCTGTTCCTGTGTCCCCCTGTGCTGGTCCTGTGCTGTGTCTCCCTGTGCCTGCTGTGTCCCCCTGTTCTGCCTGCCGTGTCCCCCTGTTTTGCCTGTGGCCCCCTGTGTCAGTGTCCCCCTGTTGTGCCAGTGTCCCCTGTGGCAGTGTCCCCCTGTTGTGCCAGTGTCCCCTGTGGCAGTGTCCCCTGTGCCTGTGGCCCCCAGGGCCTGCCATGTCCCCCTGTTGTGCCTGTGCCCCCCTGTTGTGCCAGTGTGCCTGTGGCCCCCTGTTCTGCCAGTTCCCCCTGTGCCTGCCATGTCCCCCGTTGTGCATGTGCCGCTCTGTTGTCCCAGTGTCCCCCTGTTGTATCTGTGCCCCCCTGTTGTGCCAGTGTCCCTTGTGCCTGTGGCCCCCTGTTGTGCCAGTTCCCCCTGTGCCTGCCATGTCCCCCTATTGTGCCTGTGCCCCCCTGTTGTGCCAGTGTCCCCCTCTGTAAGTGTCCTCCAGTGTCGGTGTCCCCCCTGTGCAGGCAGCGTGAGTACACTTAATACATTACCTGCTCCTGCCGCCGCGCTCCTGGCTCCAATCCTGCCCGATCCTCTTCTTCCATCTACCGCTGCCTGCTGCTGCCCCCGCCGAACATCGCTGGCCGGTCCTAATTAGCCGCATGGATACGCTATCATCACACGCATGCCGCCGAACAACGCTGGCCGGATCTAATTAGCCGCGCAGGGATACGCGATCAGCACACCACATGCGCCGGGGTCACGCATACGTGACCCGACGCACACTGATCTTGTATCCCTGCGCAGCTAATTAGGACCCGCCAGCATTGTTCGGCGGCATGCGTGTGATGATAGCGTATCCATGCGGCTAATTAGGACCGGCCAGCGATGTTCGGCGGGGGCAGCAGCGGGCAGCGGAAGAAGAGGATCAAGTAGGACTGGAGCCTGGAGCGCGGCGGCAGGAGCAGGTAATGTATTTATTGCTTCCCTGCGCACCTCTGCACCCCAAAATCCGTACCTTCGCCGCATAAGACGCACCCACTTTTCCCTCAACATTTTGGGGAAGAAAAAGTGCGTCTTATACGGCGAAAAATACGGTACTCGCAAATAAGCCGACCCCAACTTTTACTTAAAAAAAAAACCAGTAAAAAATGATTGACCCCCATATAAGCCAGGGGTAGGAAATGCTGGCTGCCTTATTCCCCTAGTGTGTCCCAGTATCGCTAGTATAGTGCCCCAGTATCGCTAGTATAGTGCCCCAGTATCGCTAGTATAGTGCCCCAGTATCGCTAGTATAGTGCCCCAGTATCGCTAGTATAGTGCCCCAGTATCGCTAGTATAGTGCCCCAGTATAGCTAGTATAGTGCCCCAGTATAGCTAGTATAGTGCCCCAGTATAGCTAGTATAGTGCCCCAGTATAGCTAGTATAGTGCCCCAGTATAGCTAGTATAGTGCCCCAGTATAGCTAGTATAGTGCCCCAGTATAGCTAGTACAGTGCCCAGTGTAGCTAGTATAGTGCCCCAGTATAGCTAGTATAGTGCCCCAGTATAGCTAGTATAGTGCCCCAGTATAGCTAGTATAGTGCCCCAGTATAGCTAGTATAGTGCCCCAGTATAGCTAGTATAGTGCGCCAGTATCGTGCCCCAGTATAGCTAGTATAGTGCCCCAGTAATCGCTAGTATAGTGCCCCAGTATCGCTAGTATAGTGCCCCAGTATCGCTAGTATAGTGCCCCAGTATCGCTAGTATAGTGCCCCAGTATCGCTAGTATAGTGCCCCAGTATCGCTAGTATAGTGCCCCAGTATCGCTAGTATAGTGCCCCAGTATCGCTAGTATAGTGCCCCAGTATCGCTAGTATAGTGCCCCAGTATCGCTAGTATAGTGCCCCAGTATCGCTAGTATAGTGCCCCAGTATCGCTAGTATAGTGCCCCAGTATCGCTAGTATAGTGCCCCAGTATCGCTAGTATAGTGTCCCAGTATAGCTAGTATAGTGCCCCAGTATAGATAGTATAGTGCCCCAGTAATTGCTAGTATAGTGCCCCAGTATCGCTAGTATAGTGCCCCAGTAATCGCTAGTATAGTGCCCCAGTATCGCTAGTATAGTGCCCCAGTATCGCTAGTATAGTGCCCCAGTATCGCTAGTATAGTGCCCCAGTATAGCTAGTATAGTGCCCCCAGCCTCCCCTCTCCCCCGCTGCTTTTACCTTAGCAGGCGCCGCTTCTTCTATTCCCCTCCTCTCCGGCTCCGTAGGACAGCAGCACTCTTCACGGCGGCTGCTGTGATCAGACAGGAAGCAGCGGAGAGCGCGGCTTCCTGTAGCGGCGGTTGCTATGGGAACCGCTCTCTCTCTACTGCAGCCGCCATGAAGAGCGCTGCAGTGAATTACGGAGCCGGACAGGAGGGGAATAGAAGAAGCGGCGCCGGGCAAGGTAATTGCAGCAGTAGCGGCGGCCGTTGGGGGGTGGGGGTTCTAGTGCGGGGGGCTTGGACCACCATCACCAGCACCAGACTCGCATACAAGCCGACCCCCCAACTTTTGACCCACTTTTTGGGGGTCAAAAATTCGGCTTGTATGCGAGTATATACGGTAGGCTGAATCTTCTTGACACAATACAGTTGCCAGAGGAAGAAGAAACTAATGCTAGGAACACACTGAGATTTTCTGGCAGATTTACTGTTAGATCAATGATTTCCAACATGACCAATCTGATTTCCGATAGATTTCCGTTCAAACCCATTGGAAATGATTGGAAATCAGATCGGACATGTTGGAAATAATCGATCTGACAGTAAATCCGTCAGAAATTCTCATAGTGTGTACCTAGCATTAGAAGTGTACACTCCTAGTAACTCCCAGTGAGATACAGCAATTTATATTGAGAGAAAAAAAAGGTGTATACACCAGTGGGAGGGGGTAATTAGGTTCTGAAAACCCTGACAAGATCAGAATCAGTAACCGCACATTACTGATTTCCTATCAGCATCACTGGTGCCAAGTTACCTTGCATACAAATCAAAAATTAAATGTATGCCACAGAGTGGGTATAGAGGCAGGGATCAAAAGTGAGATAAGAGTTAGCAAAAGTAAACTGTTAAAATGGCCCCTATTCTACTATAATTTTACCCACTGACCCACACTAGAATATTGGTAAAGCCTGAGCATTAAATGCTTGGCTTTCTGCTTTGCAGTCTGTTCTGTCCTGTATTGAGGGTGGGACGATTTGCAAAAGGGAACCACAGCTGCAGACAGAGATTTCTCCAGTTTGGCCTAATTGCGGAGTTTCCTTTTTCAGTTTGGACAAAAAATGTTTGTCAGTACGTGTTCGCTTCTTGAATATGACATACAGGAAGCAGCAACAATTCAATCATGGGTGGTGGAGTCCAGGCCCACTGCAGTTAAGGTTGCTAGAGACATATTTAGAAACATGGAACATGATAAAACCAGTGCTTCTTAGCATGATAATTTAGTAATGTTAACTGGATTACTACAAGCCTTACATAAGAATTATCTGTACATTTATAGGTACACTGGAGACTGCTTGCCACACCTTTGATGACAACACTACAGCAAAACTAGCACAAAAAAACTATTATCCAAGACGCACATATACTTGTAAAAAAATGCACAACACAGCACTACAAATCAAAGTTATCTAGCATGCATAACCTATTGTCTAGGGCTTGAAATCAACGAGTCCTGCTCATTCAGAAAAAAAGGAATTATAGTGAAATCTCCTTATAATTTGGAAGATATTAAAATATGACAACTCACTGAGTTGTAGAAGAGATGATTTGATAGAACCATAGAAGCGCACAGATGGACTGATAAAAACCATATCAATGATCCTTCTGACTTACACTCACTCATGCTTACTGATGATATGTACCCTTTATTTTTCAAAATTTTAGAAGTTTAACTATGCTGTGTGTGTTAGAGGGAAAGTGACAAAGTTATATTCATTTCAGAGCATCTTATCCTGACTGTAAGAAAGAGACACAGTAGTTGCCATATTGATTCCCTTTAAAACAATCACAGGAAAGGCACATGCAATTCTCTACAGTAACAGAAATGGCAGCAATTGAAGTGACTACACTATCTCTCTATCCGACATCAGTTCCACATAATAATGCAATTACGTGTTGGCAGGGGTCTCATGCCCACTCCTAACGTCTCGAGTGTTACCCAAATTGTGGGAACGAGTTTGCTATGTGACTTTGGAACTATGTTACCTGGCGGGCACCCAAAGCCTCCAAAGGGCCGCACCGCTCTTTGTAGCATAGAGACCTAGTATAGTCGGTGTCAATTCTTGCCATTTCTGGTATTGCAGAGAATTGTACAGTACAATTTTCAGGTAGACTGTTGCTGCAGCCATAAATAGTGAGCTGCTGCTTTGTGTTGAGCACTTACCATCTCACTCTCCTGTGATGGTTTAAATGTTCTGGTTCTTTGGGGTGTAGTTGCAGGTGGTGGTCCCAGGTCAGCCTTTCTCAACCTTTTAACCCTGGAAAAACCCTGCAAATAAATTTTGGATCTCGAGGAACCCCTGCAAAAATGTTTTGATCTCGAGGAACCCCTGCATTTATTTTGCAGAAGGTAATGGTTTTTAAAAGTAGATCAGGCTATTTATTTCACTACCCCCTATTACAGTGCCCCTCATTTTACTGTCTTCTTATCCTAGTGCTTTTTATTAATGTGCTCATTATTATTCTGACCCCTAATTTAGTGCTTATTTTTTACAGTACTCCCTAGTACAATGTGCTCTATTATACTTGCCCCACGTTGGGCCCTTGGGGTTTCAGGGAACCCTGGTTGAGAAAGCCTGTTCCAGGTGGTATGGGCATTAGGGGCACTGTCTGCACTGCTTCCCCTTCAGAGGCCTAGGGCACCCTCCAGGTAATGTAACTACCAAGTCACATAGTAAACATGTTCCCAAAGTTTGGGTACCGCACGTTAGAGGTAAGGGAGGGGGCACTAGGCTGCATGTGGTGCCCCTGCCAACACTTAATTGCCTTATGTGGACCCAATGTCTCTTTGTGTGTGTCTGCGGTGGGTAAGGAGATTAACTCTTTTTTTTTAAACTTGGCTACTGTCAGACATGACACAATGAACTATGAGGCTGCAGTCCATGCAGGCTTACCACACTTCACTGTAATGCAGACAAGACTGCAGAAAGCTGAGACATCCTCTAAAGTCTGTACTACTACTTCAGATTAATTACCGCACATGCAACCATAGTGCTTGTCCACCCGATGGTCTTTGTTGCAATTTGATGATAGGGCAGCAGTGTGGCCATGCATGTAAAATTACAGTCACCTGGACACATATGGCTAACAGTTAGATTGCTGCTAACAGGCATGGCTTCATAGGTGCTACATCTCTTGCCCACCTGTCTGACTACAGTCCAGCCACTGCCCAATATAGAGGTTGATCTGCAACCACGTGTATGGTGAACTAGGATACAGTCTCAAATTGTGTCAGTCCTATACAAACAAACCCCCCCCCCCCAAACTTCAAACATTCTGTAAAGCCTGCACAGAACACAGCCTTACCCTTTGCGAGCACTATGCCAAGTACCTCCCACCACTCAAACTGTTTTAATCTGTCTGGTTTAAAGGCGCATACACAAGCCATACTTCCGCAAACGATGGGTCCGCCAGACTCTTCCGCTGGGCGGACGTTCTGCTGACAGTAGCACGTGTGTACGCACTGTCAGCAGACTGATCAGCCTGTTTCTGACAGATCCGCTCAGCGGATCTTTCAGAAACAGGCGTATCAGTCTGCCGACAGTGCACACACACGTGCTACTGTCGGCAGACGTCCGCCCAGAGGTATGGTCTGATGGACCAGTCGTTTACGGAAGTATGGCGTGTGTACGCGCCTTTAGACTTACTACTCCGTTCAATTCACTGATAGTACCACCGTCACGGAAGAGCCGTGAGAAAAGAAAACGCCATCGCAATCGGTTTGCTGCACCGATTGTTGTTGACGTGCCAGATCAAAATCTAATGTTTAGGTACAGCAGACTGTGAGCCTAGGGTCTCTGGCTTTCACAGCTGCTAGCAGAACTCTTTTCAGGAAGTATGTTTGTTGACCAGTGAAGTTAATGTTTGTGTGATTAACTTGATCAAAAGAAGTTACTTCATGGGCCAGTGACACCCAAGTGTGAACCTGCCCTTTGAAAGGATACAATTTGGTGATCCTAGCAAAAGCCAGCTTCCCACACAGCCGGGATCTAGACGTAGACAGCCTTAGGAATACATGGAGTATATGATTTTTAGCCTGTTTTAGGAATACCGTTTATATGAGAGGAATTAAAGTTATATCATTCTGCTGGTCTGGATCTGGTGGATATTTTAATATTAAATTGGTGTCACTGACATACCCAGTCACCGAGGTATTAAGCTGCTTCGGGCTAGAACATGTTACCCTAATCAAGTTTGATGTCCTAGGAATTGTCATATTCTGAGGAATATGCATCTTTGGTTATGTGTGTACAGGAAGCGTAAGCTGAGATATGGAAAATGTCATATTTGGTGGGCACAAGAAACCCACC